>NC_041230.1:23984106-24055593 GCF_002837175.3 Physeter macrocephalus | reverse complement strand
AAAAAAAAAAAAAAAAAAAAAAGCCTTGGCTATGGGGGTGGAGTTTAGGCAGGTGTGGAACTTAGGCAGGGGTGGGGTTTATGGTGGGGCAGGACCTGGGCTGGTTGGGGGGTTGACATTTGAATGTGGGGTGGGGCCTAGGCTGGGGGACTTTCAAGCATGGGGGTGGAGCCTCTGCTTAGGACCTGCCTGTGCAGAGGGGGAGAGGCAGCACGTGGAAAGCAGGGCTTCTGGAGTGTAGAGTTCTGGAGTTTGGAGGTGGGGCCCTGATGAGGGTGTGTGGGTGGGGTTTAGGCCCAGCGCGTTGGAGGGGGTCTCAGAGGGGGTCTCCGAGGGTAGAGGTGGGGCCCTGGGTGGGGGTGTAGGGGCGGGGCTTGGGCTCTGTGCGGCAGGAGGGAGGCCCCGAGGGTAGAGGATTAGGCCCGGGAACCCAACAGGCTTCCTGGTGACTAAGTGGACAGGGAAGCAACTGGCCCCGTTTCCTTCCGTTCCTTTGCACCCCTCCCCCACCATCTCCCCCAGGGTCTCCCCGGTTGCTGCTGGACCCCTAACCGTGGGTGGGTCCCCCGGGTGCAGGAACTCCTCCCCTCCCCCAGCCGCCCCTCAGGGGTGCCGTCCCGGAGGCCCGGCCTTTACTTTTGCTCCGCCTTCCCTCCCTTGCACTCCCTCAGGACCCACCCAGCTGGAGGGGCCTGGGTGGGCAGAGGGTCAGGCCCGGGATCTCAGCAGGTTCCTCGGGGTCCAAGTGGGCAGGGGAAACGTGACCACGCTCCCTTTTGATCCTCTGCCCTCCCAGTGGTTCCCCAATTTCCCCCTTCGGGTGTGGGGTCCCCCCCCCCCCCCCCCCCACCCCTCAGGGGCACCAGTCCCGTCCCACCTCCACTTCTCCTCCCCCTTCACTACCCCCATGCCCCATGTCCTATCTGGTCGCTGGGGTTTCCTCCCATCCCCTTAGGTGTCTGTGGTCCCCCACGGGTGCCTGGTAGGTGCCCTAGTTGTGCAGAGACATGAATTCCAGGTCCTCCTAGTACACCATCTTGACTCCACCCCCAGGCCCTAGCTCACTTCTTTTTATCACTGAAAAGTATTCTGTTGTTTGGATATACCACAATTTATTTATTCACCCATGAAAGGACATCTCAATTTCTAGCAATTTTGTGTGAATAATAAAAATAAAGTTGTTATAAACATTCATGTGCATATTTTGATGGACAGAAGTTTTCAACTCAATTGAGTAAATACCTAGGAGTGCAACTACTGTGTCACATGGTAAGATATGCTTAGCTTTGTTAAGAAAATGCCAAACTGTCTTCTAAAATAGCTGTGCATGTTTAAAATTTTTTAAATTTATTTATTTATTTTTTTTTATGGGGGTATAGTTGCTTTACAATATTTTGTTAGTTTCTGCTGTACAGAGAAGTGAGTCAGCTATATGTATACATATATCCTCTCCTTTTGGGATTTCCATCCCATTTGGGTCACCACAGAGCACTGAGTAGAGTTCCCTGTGTTATACAATAGGTTCTCATTAGTTATCTGTTTTATACATAGTAGTGTATATATGTCAATCCCAGTCTCCCAATTCATCCCACGCCACATTTTCCCCCTTGGCCAAGAGGCACATGAAAAGATGCTCAACATCACTAATTATTAGAGAAATGCAAGTCAAAACTACAATGAGGTATCACCTTACACCAGTCAGAATGGCCATCATCAAAACATCTACAAATAATAAATGCTGGAGAGTGTGTGGAGAAAAGGGAACCCTCTTATACTGTTGGTGGGAATGTAAATTGATACAGCCACTATGGAGAACAGTATGGAGGTTCCTTAAGAAACTAAAAATAGAATTACCATATGACCCAGCAATTCTACTCCCGGGCATTTACCTGGAGAAAACCATAATTCCAAAAGATATATGCTCCCCAGTGTTCCTTGCAGCACTATTTACAATAGCCGGGGCATGGAAGCAGCCTAAGTGTCCATCAATAAAATAGCTGTGCATTTTGCATTCCAACCAGCAATGAATGAGAGTTCCTGTTACTCCACATCCTCACCAGCATCTGGTGTTTTAGTGTTTTGAATTTTAGCCATTCTAATAGTATAATGGTATCTTGTTTTAATTTGCAGTTCCCTAGTGACAAATGATGTTGAACATCTTTTCATACACTTATTAGCCATCTGTATATCTTTTTTAGTGAAGTGTCTGTTTGGATCTTTTCCCCATTTTTAATTGGACTGTGTTTTACTTATATTGTTGAGTTTTAAGAGTTCTTTGTATATTTTGGATATCAGTTCTTTTGTCAGATATGTGTTTTACAAAGATTTTCTCCCAATCTGTGGTTTGTCTTTTCATTTTCTTAACAGTCGCTTTTGCAAAGCAGAAGGTTTTAACTTTAATAAAGACCAACTTAATCATTTCTTTTATGAATTGTGCTTTTGGTGCTGTATTTAAAACTTATCACCAAATTTAAGATTTTCTCCTATGTTATCATCTAGAAGTTTTATACTTTCAAGTTTTTCATTTAGGTCTGTGATCCATTTTGAGTTAGTTTTTGTGAAAGGTGTAAAGTCTGTGTTTAAATTCATTTTTTGCTTACGGAAGTCAGAATGTTTCCAAGCACTATTGTTGAAAAGACTGTCCTCTGTCTTCTCTCCATTGTATTGCCTTTGCTCTTTTGTCAAAGATCAGTTGACTATATTTGTGTGGGTCTGTTTCTGGGCTTTCTCATCTGTTCCATTGATACATGCGTCTGTTCTCTTTCTAACACCATGCTGCCTTGATTACTTTAGGTTTATGTTAAGTCTTGAAGTTCGGTACTATCAGTCCTCCAACTTTGTTTTTCATTTTCAGCATCATGTTGGCTATTCTGAGTCTTTTGCTTTTTTATATAAACTTTAGAATCAGTTTGTCTACATCTACAAAATAGTGTGCTGAAATTTTGATTGGGATTATGCTAAATCTATAGATCAAGTTGGGAAAAGTTGACATCTTAACAATATTGAGTTTTCTAACAGGTACCTTTTTTTACCAGTTTTACTAGGGCATAATTGACATAAATTAAGCTACTCATTTTTAACGTGCACGGCTTGACAAATTTTGAGGAATATATGCGCTCCTGAAGATGTCACCACACTCAATATAATGAACAAATTCATCACCCCCCAAAGTTTCTTCATGTCTCTTTGTAATCCCTTACTTCTTTCCCCCCTCTCCAAATAACCACTGATATGATTTCTGTTACTATATAACAGTTTGCATTTTCTATAGTTTGATATAAATGGAGTAATACAGCATGTAATATTTTTGGTCTGATTTCTTTCACTCAGTATAATTATTATGAGATTTGTAAATGTTGAAGTACATGTCCAAAGATTATTTCTTTCAACTGCCAAATAATATCCAATTGTGTAGATATACCACAATTTGTTTATTCATTCATCTGTTGATGAACATTGGATTGTTTCCAGTTTTCAGCTATTCCAAATAGCAGCTATGAACAATTGCGGACAAGTCTTTGTATGGACATATGCTTCCATGTGTCTTGGGTAAATACCTGGAAGTAGAATGACCAGATCATCTGATAAGCATAATTTTACCTTTTAAGAAACTGCCATCCTGTGCTCATCAATACATTCATTTGTTACAACCCAATTCCAAGGAGCAATGTGAGATGTTAAAAATAGATGTCTTCGAGCTGTTCTCTGACAGAAGAAGGAAGTGGTATGACACCAGTTAGAAACACTGGCCTCAGAGGTTGAGAAAGTTCAGCCCAAGTCAGACACTTCTTCCATCCCAGTCTTCTCTACTCTTAGTTAAAGATATTTGTTATTATGTTATGGCTATTATGTTATGGACAGAAATATTTTGTTTATGTGGTTCTGTTCCCTCCCTTCTTGCCAGTGGATTCATAATTTTGCCATAGGTTCTAAATCTCAAGGGTTTTCAGATTCATTCTTTTCTATTTTCAGTGGCACACTACCTAAAGTGTTTCTCAAGACGATGCTTTTGGGAAACCGTTCAAATCTTGTTCTTTCTTCCTGAAGATGTGAGTTATGTTCTCTTTAAAGAAAAAAAAATACATGCAGTCTTCTTGTTTACATTTCCTTCTATAGAGGTCTGGGGCCCTTGTTTCTTCTTTTTGAAGCTGCTTCTTATCCATCCCTCTCTTCTCTGTTTCTTGGACTAAGGGTTTTTATTGAGAACTTCTTCTTTTCCCTTTAAGCCACTACCACAATAGTTTCCAGATAATGGGACCACATTTAAAAAAATTTTTAACACAATTTTTAAAGTTACTTTCCATTTACAGTTATTACAAAATATTGGCTATATTCCCCATGTTGTCCAGTACACCCTTGAGCCTATCTTACACCCAACAGTTTGTACCTCCCACTCCCCACCCATATATCGCCCCCCACAACTGGTAACCACTAGATGTTCTCTATATCTGTGAGTCTGCTTCTTTTATGTTATATTCACTAGTTGTTGTATTTTTTAAGATTCCATATATAAACAACATCATACAGTATTTATCTTTTACTGACTTATTTCATTTAGCATAATGTTCTCCAAGTCCATCCGTGTTGCTGCAAATGGCAAAATTTCATTCTTTTCTATGACTGAGTAATATTCCATTATATATACATCACATCTTCTTTATCCATTCATCTGTTGATGGACTCTGGTTGCTTCCATGTCTTGGCTATTGTAAATAATGCTACAATGAACATTGAGATGCATATATCTTTTTGAATTAGTGTTTTTGAAGTGATGTTTCTGTTTTCCTTTTTGGTTAGTTCCTAAAGTTATCTTTATTTTTTAAGCTAGGGAATATTTCAGTTTCTTTCTCATCTGAGAGATTTGGAGGGCTGAGAGACAGTAAATCTTGAAACAGTGTTTTCCGTGCCAGCTTGGGCACTTACGGAGTCAGCACAGGTGGAGGTCGGCTGGGGTGGCATGAAGAACTGTGAATGCTGTGAGCTGTAGGGGTCTTCCCTTCCTCCTCCCCTCCCCTCCCCCCTCACTTCTCTCTCTCTTTCTTTCTAAAACAACGGCATAACTCATCTTATTTTGATCTCCTCTTTCTGCTGTGTATGGAGTTTGGGGGAACTCTAGAGCAGGGACTGGTACACTTTTTCTTAAATGGCCATACAATAAATAGTTTAGGCTTTGCCAGTCTGGAGTTAAAATCAAAGCTATTACGTTGGTACTTGTACAACCATTTAAACTGTAACTATTTCAGGGCTTCCCTGGTGGCTCAGTGGTTGAGAGTCTGCCTGCCGATGCAGGGGACGCGGGTTCGTGCGCCGGTCCGGGAAGATCCCACATGCCGCGGAGCGGCTGGGCCCGTGAGCCATGGCCGCTGAGCCTGCGCGTCCGGAGTTTGTGCTCCGCAGCGGGAGAGGCCACAACGGTGAGAGCCCAGCGTACCGCAAAAAAAAAAAAAAAAAAAAAAAAAAAAAGTAACTATTTCAAAATGTAAAAAAAAAAAAAATTCTTAGCTCTTGGATCATAAACCAGCAGGTAGCTGGCCAGATTTGGCTCCCGTAGTTTGCTGACCCTTGATCTACAGAATTGGATAAGATCTCATTTCTCAAGGGACTGGGGAGTTCTCAATATATAGAGAGCAACACCGAACAATTGGGAAAATCTGCATCCAAATAAGAATGAATTCACATCAAGTCTATCTCTATCAACTGCTACCTGTCAAAATCTGTCTAAAATAATTTTCCCTGCAACTGAAGAAGCTATTATTTAATTTCCCACTGTGCTGGACCTGCTATGTACAATGGGAATTTGGTGACTGGCTGCTGAATGGTTCTAGAATTTTCTCCTACTTGAGAAAACTCTCCAGCCTCATTTTGCTCCAGTGATCTTTCCACTCCAGTTTATCAATTCACGTACAGCTTCTCACTCACCCTCTCTGCCCCAACCTCCAAATGTTTACCGTGGTCTCTCTGTGGCTGGGTCACACTCTCCACCTCCACATTCCCTCCATCAACTGCCGCTTATGGCAAGGTAAGCCTATCCGTATCCTTAATGTGAGGAATTGCCAACGTGCAACACATGGGCCCTAAGGAGTAAGCAAGTAAGTTGGGTATATTAGGATAGACAGACATGGAAGATGGCCTCTAATGATTTCTACTCCTGGTACTTACACCCTTGGATAATCCCTTCCCTTTGGAGTTTGGGCTGGATCTAGTGACTTGCTTCGAAGGTGATGGGCTGTCCCTTCAAGATGTGATTGGTTACAAAAATCTGTGACTTGTCTAGCTAGCACACCGTCGTTCGAGTCAATGAAGACAGCTGCCAAGTTGTGACCTTCCCCATGGAGAGGCCCATGTGGCCAGGAACTGAGGGTGGCCTCTGGCCACCAGCCAGCAAGAAACTGAGATCCTCAGTCCAAACTGCTGTGAGGAGCTGAGTCCTGCCAAGAACCACGGAGAGAACTTGCAGGTGGATCCTTCCCAAGTCGAGCCTCGAGTCCACGGCAGTCCCAACAGACACCTTGATTGCAGCCTCCTGAGAGACCTCAAGCCAAAGGACCTAGCTAAGCTGCAACTGAATTCCTGCCCAATGGAAACTGTGAGGTAGTAAATGTTGTTTCAGGTCCCTAAGTCTGGGGTATTTTGTTACACAGCAGTAGGTAATTCCAGTAATCCCATGTTTATTATAATGTGAATTGGGAAAAAAACTTGGGTTTACTAAACATTTAATCTTCTTTTAAAATGTATTTACGTAAAAAAAGATAAAAGAGTTACTACAGGTGATAACATACAGATGTGGTAACATATTTCAAAAATTATAAAGATGACTGAAGCTTGGGAATGACTGCTTTAGGCAATGGCTTTGTATTTATCACTACCGATAACCTGTCACCATTTAAGACACCCACATCCCTCTCTTCTCCATCTCCATTTATCACTTCATTACTCTGCAATTTTGTGTAGATGCCTTGGGCTGGCAAGGCAGGATGTACCCACTCAGCATTTTGCTGCGATTTTTGTCTGTTTTAGGATCCGAAGGAGAAAAATATAAGGTGATTTAATGTCTAGGTTCATGAGTTTAATATCTTAAGTGGAGCATCAGAATTTACTTTCACGAAACAATTTATATGCACATAGGAATAAGAGATTTGTGCAATGAAGCTGGGACTTGGATAAATGTTCAGGATTTTGGGGTGACCTGGACCATAAAGAGAAGTTAAAGGGATTAGAAAAGTCAAGAGAGTCTTTAAGGGAAAGTCATTTTAGCCCTGCAGAAAGGGTCTATCTAACACTCATTACATGCCTATTCTAAATAACGTACCATGCACCTACAGATAGCAGTAAAGGGACACACTGTCCTGGTTTGTCTGGGACTGAGAGTTTCCTGGGATATGGGATTCTCCATGCAAACACCAGGAAAGCCCCTGGCAAACCTGGATGGTTGGTCACCCTATGTGGTGACCTCTTCCTTGTGGAGCTTTGAATCTATGAAAGGCCACAGCTGGGCAAAAATTGTGAAAGGTATTGTGGAAGGCTGAACAATGGCCCCCACGTATCTCCACCTCACCCCTGCAACCTGCAAATGATACCTTGTATGGCAAAAGCAACTTTGCAGTTGTGATTTAGTTAAGAGTCTTATCTTGGATTAGCCGGGTAGCCTCAATATCATCACGAGGGTCCTCATAATAGGGATGCAGGGAAGTCAGAGTAGGAGGAGGAGAGGATGTGACGATGGAAGCAGAGAGTAGAATGATGCACTTTGAAAATGAAGGAAGGGGCCACAAGCCACGGAATGCAGGCACCACTAGAAGCTGAAAAAGGCAAGGAAACGGATTCTCCCCTGGAGCCTCCAGAAGGAACCAGCCTGCTGACACCTTGGCTTTAGCCCAGTAAGTCTGATTTCAGACTTCTCATCTCAGAACCATAAGAGAATGAATGCATGTTGTTCTAAGACATTAAGTCTGTGGTGATTTGTTACAGCAAAAATAGGAAACTAATATAGGTGTACATCAAAAGAAAGGCCAAGGTGATGGACTCATAATAACTGCTCCCCTGCGATGGTTAATTTTATGTGTCAACTTGACCGGCCATGGGATGCCCAGATTAAACATTGTTTCTGGGAGCATCTTTGAGTGTGTTTCCGTATGAGATTCACGTTTGATTTGGTGGATTCAGTAAAGTAGATTGCTCTCCCCGATGTGTGAGGATGAGAGCATCCATTTCCTGCCTGCCTGCCTGATTGAGCGGGACATCAGTCTTCCGCCCTTGCACTGGGATTTATTGATACACCATCATCGGCTCCCCTGGTTCTCAGGCTTTAAGGCCCGAACTGAATTACAGGACCAGCCTCACTGGGTCTCCCATTCTCTTTCTCAGTCTCCAATTTGCACGTGGCGGATTGTGGGATTTCTCAGGCTCCATAATCATGTAAGTCAATTCCTCATAATCAATCAGTCTCTCTCTCTCACTAGATAGATAGATCGATCGATAGATAGATAGATATAGATATATCTTCTCTTGGATATATATATATATATATATCTCCTGTTTCTCTCAAGAACCCAGACTAATATACCTTCCTAGCCTAGAACAGGTCAGAAGAAAATGTATAGTCGTTAAGTACTTATCTCCAAAGTGGGGAAAACTCACACCCTGGAAAACGCAGATAATCCATTTTAGTGCATGAAGAAAATAAGAGCATTTCCATTTTTTGTCTTTATCTCATTATTTTCATATTTCTATTTGGGGGCATGTTATATAAAGTAGATAATATAGTTATGCTCGCATGTCATTTATAAATTAATAAATAGATATTGATGGAAGTGTCCCTTCACACATTTTCTTCATAACAAGGTGTGCAACAAAAAAGTTTGATGATCACAAATCTCTAGAGTTAGACTTGGGTCAATTCAGGGTCACCCCCACTTGCCTCCTATTGGATTCAGGAGATGTTTTAGACCCTCTCCCATCCTCCACATGTCCAATCTGTGAAATAGGATGACAATAATGATATTAATACTTTAAATCATGAAGTTGGATGAGGGTTAAAATTGATACTGCATGGTGAGATCTGGGCCTAGGGTGAGCTCTCAGGGTTGTAAGTACAGGGTTGGTCCCTGACATTTCACGCCCTAGGACCTACTTTGTCTCATTCTACTGCATGTGAGCACTCGGCATGTACCTTGCACAGAGATGGCTTGGTCACTGGTGGCTGCCAGAATTGATACTCACTCTCTCAGCGCAGCCCTAGACTAGGACCCCCCCAAGACAGTCTCCCAGGAAGTCACAGATAGTGAGTTCCCAACATTCCTGTTCCCTGCTGTTCAAAGAGAAATTTGGTTGGCCTTTCTGGAATGAAGGCTCAACCCCATCAAGCCTAGCACTGGAGGCCAGCTCTCCCCACATCAGGCACACTCTTAAACATCTGTCTGTGGCGTGATTTATTCTATTTTAAAATGAGGTTTTCAAACAACTCACTATCTTAATTTTAGCAGTTCGGCTCCTTTGTATGCTAACAATGCCAGACATGCAAATGAGCTACCACTTTGCTTTCTAGCAAAAATGTTTCTGTGCAAACACTTGATTTTATAACGCACTTTGCAGCTTTCTCCTATAATTAGTTGTTAAAGCTATATTTGACTTTGTCTAAATGGTTGCATTGCAAGGCTGATTTTCTTGCCTCTCACTTTGGCTATTTCATCGTACCCCCTGCCCATGTATCTGTCTGCATGGAGGTATGGCTTCTTGGTTCGTTTTTAGAAAGAAGGCAAAAACCAGGAAACATGCCAGAAGTCAGGGTCCAGTTGCACCCAGAGAGCCCAAAGACTGGAGGTTGTGTTGGGTTCACACCACGTGTCTCTCATCCTCTTTGGATCAGCAGATTAGCCATGGCCTGTCCTTCTCATGGTGAGAGTAGAAGTACAAGAGAGCAGGCTTAACCACACAGCTGATATCTAGCCTCTGTCCGCATCACGTCTTCCAGCATCCAAAACCAAGGGATGGCAAATGTATTCCTCCCACCGTGAGGCCAAAGCAAGTCACGTGGCCAAACTCAATAGCAGTGGATGGGGAAGTGTATTCCTCCTTTGGTAGTGAGGGTGGGAAGAGAGTGAATATTGTTTAACAATAATCTGATCTCCCATAGGTACCAAAAAAACAGAGCTGGAAAAGTTGTTCATTCATACCAAATCATAAGTCAAGTAAAGACTCATTGAGTGACTACTTGACACTGGTCACTGCAGGTGTAACAGTGATCTAAGAGTTTAAACAAAAGATGACATAAACTCACCTTTCCTGTGCTTACAGTCTAGACTAAACAGGTCATGGAGGCCGACCCCAAACTCTCCAATCTCCTACAAATGGTGGGACTTGAAGCATATTCAGTTTTGGAGCCCTCATCAAGTAAAAGAATGCAAAGGCGTGAACACAGACTTAGGCATTCAAGTAATGTTTATTTAAAATGAGAAAAGAAATCATGACAAAATACTAATTTTAAAAAGCCGACCCATCTATTAATAAAAACTTCCAGAAAAAAACAAGAATATTTTAATTCATTAGCTGCCTGGAACACCTCTATAATACTTTTTTCCCTGCAGTTTTGGCTGCACACTCTTTGATTGCCTCTTCTTATGATGATGGCTTTGTAATATTTTCTATGGAGAGAATAGAAAAATAATTCAGTCTTTCCTCTATATGGTTGATCAAAAAAATAAAACATGATATTTGGGCTGCATGAAACATGCAACCTCACCAATAGGTGTCCTCACTAAAAGATACAGGTTTGCACTCTTCAAATACAATATTTCTGATAAATTATGTTTTATGAGTTGTTCATATAAATTGTGGTGGGTTTATAATTATATTGTCAACAAAATGCTGCTTTATTTAGTATATTCTGACAGGAAAGAGCTTCTATTTTGACTAGGAATTAATGTGAACAGAAATTTCTGCTTATAATTGTGCACATTTGATGGGTGTAGAATTTTTCATAGCCTAGCTTCTGGCTCACTGCCTTTCAAATGCGTTTCTTCTCTCCTCTTCAATCCTCCTAATTCTGTGACTAGGGACCACAGGACACGTTCCTATCTCAATACAGTGTCTGTCTTTGTACTGTCGTGTCACAATGCAGTGAGTTGGCCCAGAGGCAGGAGCTGTATTCCTGAACCCACACTTACACTGGGGCAGCCATCAATGGCTTACTATCCATGGACCCTGTGGACCACACACATATATCTCACTAAATACAGGCTAAAAGAATGCCTAACTCAGTGTCCTCTTGACCAGCTCCTGAAAACGTTGTCTCCACCCAACACATGGACTAGTATAATGGGAGGAAAGTTGGAACAGAAGGAGACAGCAGTCTTACCCAAATGCAATTAAAATATCTAATTTTGAAAATTTCACAGAAACATGTTCTCTCAATCTATTCAGGCTACTGTAACATAATACTATATACTGGGTAGCTTGTAAGCAGCAAATATTTATTTCTCACGGTTCTAGAGGCTGGGAAGTACAAGATCAAGGTGCCGGTAGATTTGATGTCTGGAAAGCCTACTTCCTAACCATCTTATAGTGTAACCTCATTTGATGGAGCTTTCTCATGCCTCCATTATAAGGGCATTAATCCCATTCATGACCTAATCACCTCCCAAAGGCTTCATCTACTAAAACCGTCCCTTGGGATTTAGGATTTCCATATATGAATTTGGAGGGGACACAAACATTCGACCTACAGCACATGTGATCACGTGAACCCACTGTTAAGCCCCTCTCTGGGCCATGGAAGGGGTCTGCGCAAGTGAGGGGCCCTAAGAATCAAGCTTCATGGTGAGTCACTACTCCTGTGATATGTCCTGGGAACTATGAAAAGGGAGGATCCTTTAGTCTTCTTTCCCTTTATGGGCTATATCATAAACTATCCCAACTAACTGGCATACCCTGGCCCCATCTTCTCTCTGTCTCTCTGTCTCTGTCTCTCTCTCTCCACATCTAACCACTGACCTTGTAATTTATTCTCCCTTTTGGCTTCCACTTGCCCTCCCGATTTGACTGCATAAACCATGGGCTTCCTGGAGAAAACCTGCCCCAGCTTGCCCCGGCCCCAGGGGCCCTCCCTGTAAAGCTCTTTCCCAGGGACTGTAGGAAGTTCTTTCTAGATGAGACGCTAAAGGCTTATATGCATAAGAGAAAATATTCAAACTCACCGCTAATCAGGAAAATGCAGATTGAAAATCACAGAGAGATATTGTCTTGTTCTCATCATATTGGCAAATTTAAAAAGATCCATAGTTTCAACAGCTGGCATAGTTGCTGGCAAATAGGCATCAGTACACCACATAGAGAGGCTTTTTTGGGCTATCATCTGTCAAAATTTATAATGTGCCTGCCTGTGAACCTATGCATGCTTCAAAGGGCTTATTTTACAGAAATATACTCATTTGCTCAAAGATGTGTTACAGGGATTCTTTTTTTTTTCTTTTTTTAGTTCCCTATGCTACACAGTAGCTTCTTGTTGTTTATCTATTTTATATATAGTAGTGTGTAGATAGATGTATTACAAGGATTTAATTGCAACGTCAGAATTATGAAAAAGTTGAGGCAATATAAATGTTTATCAGTGGGAAACAGGTTAAATAAATTATGGTTCATCCACACTGTGAAAGAGTCTGCAACTTTTTTTTTTTTAAATGGCTGTTCTGACATAGAAATATCCCCAAGATATATTAAAATGTGAGATAATCAAGTCAAAGCACCATGCATGTGGTATGGGCCCATTTCTCATGGATTGAAAAACTTTAAACAAATCAAATAATCTCTTGGGGCCTCAGTCTCCTCATCTGGAGAAAACTCCTCCCTCTTCTCAAGTGCTGGCAAATTAGAAGGGACAATGGACATAACAGAATCCTATAAACTGTAAAGTTCTATATAATACACTGTTTAAAATTCATCAACAAAAAGGGGAAAATCGCTCGAGGATCGGCTCGAGGGCACGATCCTCAGCTTGCTATAGGATATCTCTCTAAATCCTGAAGTCACCTATAGTCTGTTAAAGATATCTTAAGAAATAAATTATTTGGATTTCTGCAGTAACTGACTGTCACATAGCATAGGTAGATTGAAGCATACCTAGTAAAGTGCCTGGTGCATAGTAAGCATTTAAAAAGTAGTCGTGGAGGGAATGACTAAATCACCGAATGGAAGAATGAATGCCAGAGTGGCCTGGATTAAAGCAAAAGATGGTGCTGGTCTTGGAGGCATTGTTAATGCCAGAATCACACAAATGACTCCAGAACCATAGATGAGGTTCACCTTGATGGAATATTACCCTGTTATTTACATGATCGTCAGGGTGAAATATTAAGTGACAAGAACAGAATGCCAACATAGAAGGTACACTATGACGACGGCTGTGAGGAGAGGAAGTACTCTAGAGATCAGTCCTGGGAGGCAAACTCAAAATTGAAAACGGTTTGTTTAGTGCAGTGATATGGTGGGTAATATTTTTTTTGAATTCTAGGAGTGTTGTAATGTTTCAGGCGATCCACACTTTACTTACTTGAATGGATTTAGAAAAAAAAATAGGTACTCATTGGAGAAAATTAGGATATTGAGAAAAACTGAAAGGGCAAGATAAATTCACTCCCAGAACCATCACCAAACGATAATCGTTAAGAATAGGTTGTGTCTTTCATTGAAGTCTTGCTACATTTTTTCTTATATTTTGGGGACAGATTTTTTTTTTTTTTTTGGGACAGATATTTTATGTATTTGAGCATTCTATGTGCCATTCCCCACCACGTCACGATAAAATGTTGATGAGCCTGTGTTTTTTGGTGAAGGGCTTGTGTTTCAGGGTCACTGAATTCTGCTTCAGTCACTTACCAGCTCTCCCACATGCTGGGCAAAATACTCCATCTGAGCTTCAGGTTCTGCATTTGTAACACGAGGATATTCTTAGTACATGCTCCCTAAGTGAATTATTTCCTGGAAACTGTGTATCTCAGTTTCAGGCAGAGAACATGTACTCTAGAAGGAGTAATTCCGGAAGAAAGAATAAATGAACCAAGCAGGGGAACCTGGCCTGGTCCAGGAGATCAGGGAAGGCTTCCCAGAAGAAGTGGCATTTGACTCTGGGCTCTGGAGGCTGAGCAGCAATTTACCGTCAATGAGAAACAGGTTCAATAAAGTATGGTTCACCCATACTGTGAACTAGTCACCCAGGAACTCAGAGGTGGAATTGGGAAAGAATTTCAGAACCGGCTGCCGACATCGTCCTTGGGCACGGTGGACAGTGGCATTGAGGAAAGGAAGGGAGAGGGGAGGGATCACTCTAGGTGATAGGCCCAAAGTCACATGGGGAGTCAGAGGCAGAAGGGACCCAAAAGGAGGTCAGTGAGAAGGCGAGTCAGGGAGCAGAGGGTGACGTGACACACAGAGAGACCAGGGAATCGACAGGGCAGATGGTGTAGGGCTCTGAAGTCCGTGATGGAGAGGCGGAGCTTGGTCCTAGAGAACAGTGAGGGACCATCAGAAGGTTTTAAGGAAAGAAAACCTGGTCAGATTTGTCTGTTTAGGAGTGTGTGCCGCCTGCCCTATGGGGCGTGGCTCAGGGGTGGGGACAAAGTGGGACTGGGAGGCCTCCTAAGAAGTTGTCCTGTTCATGGCAAGAAACGGCCATAGCTTGAGCTAGTTGGTCCGTCAGCAATGAATTTCCCCTTCATGAGAAAACAAACGCCAGAACTCATTTTATTACTGGTTGCTGCCCAGCTCTTTGCTTTCAATGCATCTCAAAATGCACCTTGCTCAGCCTACCTTAGAACCTGCAGGTGTCCAATAAGTTGGATTGAGAAGCTCAGGAGGCATATTTCTGCTGAGTCTGAGACATGTACATAGTGCTACCATGGATTGAAGAGAAGGCTGGCCTGCAGCAAGAACCCTGGGTTTATATCCCAGAACACCAGCCGCTGTAATTATATATTAGCGGGCCTCAGAAAGGCACAATGTAGATGCTCGCAGCCAGGGTCCCTGTTATAAAGGCCCTGGTCTTGGTTGGTTATTAACTATACTGTACGAAGCCTCATAAACCCCTGTTTACACATACACTGCACCTTTCGATACAACAACCAAATGCTTTTCAACAAATTACAGTCTCCTAGAAAAGGGACCCCTCGATGGCTTCCCAGAAAGAGGTGGAAGGAAACCTTAGCTAGAACTCGTTCGAAGCCTGCTGTTCAGAACCGTGTTTCCTTTGGGCTGAAAACGCTGGCCTGGAGTTCAGACCTCGAGCAGCTCTGGGGAAATCAGTGCCAATGAATCCAAACGTAGCCTGAGAAGAAATCAGACCACAGAAATAATCCAACCAGCCCAATCTACTTTACAGGCGAGCAGAATCAGTTCAGAAAAGAGCAAACCAGTATCTCAGGTCACCTGGGAACTCAGAGGTGGACCTGGGAATGAATTTCAGAACCAGCTGCCAATGTCCGCCTTGGGCACAGCTTACTGACTAACTTGGTTAGTTCAGAGTCTGCCATCTTGTAAATAGAATGTTGCACCCTTATTCCCAACAGCTTTTCATAATCCTTTCTCTTACGCCCCCAATCAAGCAAATTAGCTCTGCTCTTATAAAAATCGATTTTTAGATTTCATAGACCAGTAAAATTTACAGACGTAGGGTTGCAAACTTTTTATTTTGCCAAATAAGGATGCTGGAGAAAAACAAGCTGACGAGACAATAACCCAAGGATATGTGCAAATTGCAATTACCAGCTTTTGCACAAGGGAAAAACATTACTATTAAAAGAAAAGGAAATTAAAAATAGAGAGGGGAAGAGAGAGAGAAGAAAATATGGAAATTATATTGGTGTTTACCTGGCCTGGGTGGAGGGGAAGTTTGACTGCATAGGGGCACAAGGGAACTTTCTGGGGAGATGGAAATATCTTCTATCTTGATTGAGAGGGTGGCTATATGAGTGTATCCATTTGACAAATCATTGCTGTTCATTAGAAGATGTTCCTTATGGTACAAAACCAAACAAGGCAAGATATAAGGGACGAAAAACCCAAATCCTGATCAGGAAAATCTTTCTTGGACCCAGACTTGTCTCTGAGTTTGGAGCCGGATTGAGGGACACGAGAGGGAAAGAGGGAAGGGTGGGTCCCTAATGTAGCTTCCCTCTGTGTCCTTCCCACCCGTATTTCACTCAAGAGAATGCTGTGCCAAAGGGTGTTTCTACTCAGTGTCTCTGACTGAACTCAACCAAGGGCAGAGCTGAGAAATTGCTCTGTCTTTGACTTTGCCCTGAGGCCTTGGGAAAGGGGTACAACCACTCTTGGCTTCAGAATCCTCATTTGACCATTGAGAAAGCCATCACCCTCTAGGGACTCCCCAGAACATGTCTTGAGAGTTCAGGCCCTCACAGGGTTAAGGGGAGCTAAGCAAAGCCATTGAGGCTGGTTTTCTTAGCTCCAACTTTTGCTTGTTCGCTTATAAAACACAAAGCTTAAAGGGAGGTGACTGAATGCAGACTTAGGCATCAGAAAGACCTGAATATGAATCCTGGCTCTGACACTTATAAGCTGTGTGACAGGGGGCAAGGAACTTCACCCTGATGAGTCTCCATTTCCTGTGCTGTAAAACGGGAACCGCAAACCTTCCAGAAAGACCGTGAGGACAGAATAAGATAACATGCAGAAAGTTACCAGATCAGTGTCTGGCACCGAGTAGGTAGGTTCTGAATAAATATCTAAATATTGTTGTAACTTCTTCTAGACATTTCCCTGGGCCTCCCAGCAGCCAACAGGAATGGGAAAACTTGCGTAAGGTAGGGTGGGGTTCTTGGAGGCTCTGTTTCCTCGAATCTAAAGCAGTGAGGATAAAATGAGATGATGTGTGTGGAATGCTTACCCCCATGCCCAGCACATAGTAGGCACTCACTTAACAATAGCCCCGGTTGTAACTGTGTCAGTGGAAAGCTCAGATCACTTTTGGCCAAACGTGGCTGTGGAAGAGTCACGTGTGATAGCCATGACTTAACTGCATCACCTTTTTGTCCATCAGTACACATTCTCCTAAAATTCTCCCAAGGCTTCAATAGGAATGACCAGAACTCTAATGCCTAAACTGGTTGTACAATCAGAATTTTGTTCTTTCAGTCCTTCTGTTGGCAGGAACTCTGTGTGCTGGTTTGCAGCTGCATGCTCAGCTCCAGGAAAAGTGTTGAGTGCATAATAGGTGCTCAATAAGTGTTTCCTGAATGAATGAATGAGTTCACAAGTAAAAGAATGAATGAAAGTAATGGGTCTGAGGCCTCTTGAATTCTGGACTCAGCCAAGTATGATTATCTTTAAACGCCAGGCAGGAAAGCAGATACAAATATTGTAGAGAGATTCTCAAGTGAATGGCTGTAGTTAAAACGCCAAGTTCAGTGTTGCTTTTCCTAGAGCTTGAGTTCCTCTGATTTGGGTTTGTTTTGGGTTTTTGGCAGATGAGAGAAATGCACGCTAGGTCTCTGTGATTCCCCAGAGTCCTTCACACATGAGCACATCCCAGGATCCACGTCCCCCAAGTGACCAAAAAAGGGTACAACCTGGTTAATTTCTGCGCCCCCCCCCCCACAACTTAAACCAGAATGTAAAATCAAACTCACGATGGTTTGCAAAAACAGGCTGGCAACATTGCAGAAAACCAAAGCAAAGCCAAACAATCGACAAAAATAAAAATCAAAGCTAGCAAGCATTTCTGGCGTTCCAGGACTCGTTCTTACTTACACTTGGGTTTTAAAACTCCACAAGACAACAGGAGTGCTCTAATTGGAGCCTGGGAGGAGGTACAGAATGGCCAGTCGCTAGTAAAACTGAAAGCATTTATTTATTGTTTAATTTGTTTGCCCAGGAGACTTCGCTCCTGATGTAACATCTGGTTTTCATTGTAGCCCAACTTTTACCTAATTGTACAGCTGGAGAGATTAAGGCACTAGGGGTCACAGGCCGAGCCCAGCCAGGACCCAGCCCCCTATGAGAGCTTTGCTCCTTGCTTCAGGGTAGAGACCACACTCCTTGCCCCTGGTCCACCGGTGGAGACCTATAAATAAGAAAGGAATTACACTTTCAAGTCCCCACCCTCCCTCCTTCTGATTCCCATTAATGGTGGGGCTGGGGGTTGAGGGCAGAGGAGGGGGACTGGGGAGATGGAAGATGCAGGAGGTAGGGACAGCAACCACAGAGGTTCCAGACCACAGGCAAGGGATGGGGTCGTGGCATGGACGGAAGTTGCTCTTCCGGGGGGTCCTTTGTCAAAGGCTGGCTCCTCTGACCCCAAGTGACTGGTAAAGGGCAGGCAGAGTCCATTTTCCAACTTCGAGAGTGACAAGGAAGAAACAGATTTCAACAGTAACATCAGGAGGCTGGAATGGAAAAAGAATAAACACCACCTGAGCAGAAACTGCCACCAAGGGGCTTGGGGAATGTTCTTCACCGGGTTCGAACCCCATCTTTACCACTCCCAGTATGACCTTGGGTGAGTTGTTTAAGTTCTCTGAGCCTCAGTTCCCTGATTGCGTGGGATTCTTGGGGAGGTTAAATGAGATAATTTATGGAAAGAACCTAAGAGAAATAGCTGATGCTTAGTAGGCACTTTTAAAAAGGTAGTAATAGCCAGTCTAAAAAAAACCAAATTGCTCCAGATGCCACCCTTTATTCTGGGACCATTTAAAGGAGTGGACTCACCTTCAGGGTTACCTCGAGAATGTCGTGCAATGAACAAGGACTGAAAAGAGATTAGAGGGCTGGTTTGAGCCTCACATTTTGCTAGCCACTGGGGAAGAGGGGAGAGGTGGTGACACAGTGTCATGAAGTTGTCTAATAACAGTCAAGCAACTCAAAATCTGTCTGGTGAGACCATAAGTGCTCCCATGGAACTGTCCAATGATAATTCAGGGCTGAGTACCCACTACAGCCAAAATGATGGCTACTCAAGTCAGACTCAGAATCTGTCAGGGCTGGCGTTGCTAGGAAACCCTTCAGAGGGGAAGTGGGACTGGGTCTGGGTTTTGAAGGATGCGTAGGAGTTAGAGAGGCAGAGTGGCCCCCAGTGGAGCATTCTAGAATACGGTGGACTTGGGTGAACTTGGACCAGAGATGGTGGAGGAGTAGTGAGAAGACCAGCCTAGATGGAGAGATGGCAGGTGGGCATGGAGGGCAGTGTACTATATTCTGGGAGGTCTTGAAAGTCAGGCAAAGGTGTGTGCTTCCCAGGGCAATGGACTGCTAGCTATGGGCTACTGTGCCAAAGAGGATGATGACTCAAGGGTACTTGAGGAAACTCGCATGCACTGACCACAGGGGAAGGATGAAGATAGACTAAAAACTGGGATGCCCTTGGGATCTGATCTTCTGGGATTCCTGGCTCACCAAGGCTCAGTCCATCTTTTCCAGCCCATGAATCTTTGAGTCAGGGATTTCTCTCCTTGGTGAGCCTGGAACCATGTTCCATTTCCCTTTATTTCCTGCACTCCCCACTGGCCTTGGTTGGGGTACGCTGCAGTGTATCTATCCTGGCATCATAGCATCTAGGCCAGGTGTAACCTAGCTTCAATGCAGCCCAAGGCTGCTCTGAGGGCCCCAATTGGTTCATTAGCCAAGACTTTCAGAAAATAAGAATGTAAAGCAAGAAAAATCAGACCAGGATCCAGATACCTCATTCAACTGACATGCTGGAATTCCACGGTTTAGATTACAAATTTGAAGGTGGGAAAACAAGACTACTTAACCTGGTACAGAGACATTCATGTTGGGCATTCAGAGCAAGTGGAGATGTGGAAACGAGTCCAGATTCTTCATGTGTTCGGGGCCAGGGTGGGGAGGCATCACATTCTTTGGGCTTTGGGATAACTTAGCGTTTCTCACCCAGCTGTTTTCTGGAGTGGTGGGATAGAAAACACACATGCTTTGGAGAGATCAAACATCAGTGAAGATTCTTATGCTATCATTGGGCAGGTCACTGGACTTCTCTACCTTTCATTTTCTCTGTCTATAAGATGAACAGTTTTTGTTTCAAGGGTCAAGTAAAGTCATGAGTGTTAAAGGACCTTGAAAAGGGATTTCTAAATATATGATGAGCACCCAGTACATGCTGAGCACTGTGGAAGGTGCTCAGGGTGAGTGGGGGTGATGGCACATTTCCCAAACCATACTCTACAGAGAACCAAGTGAAGGGATGTTACCTGAACACACCTGTCCCATTGTCACATAATGTGTGACGTGCAGGATAACCAGAATTCTTCACTGCATGTTGCTCGAAACATGTAATATGCTAACATACACTGGAGATACTGAAAGGACATAAAGTGCTTCTCATTTCTCTCATGGAGCTCACAAAGTTGAGCAATCTTTAAATGAAAAGGGGTCTACTCCCTTGCTGTCCTGGGTAATGGGATGCTTCTAAGTTAGAGTCATTGAGCTTGCCCAGAGAAACAGCAAAGGATGCCCTGTCTCCAACCCATTTCACCCTGGTAACATTTTTCTCAAGGGACATCCAAGTATCTCAAATAAAAATAAATTTTAGTTCAACTTAACTTACAAAAGAGGAAGTCACATAATACTACTTTTTTCAAATCATGGTTTTGAGTTTTTATTTTGATAAGCAATAAAAATGCTGAAAATGGCACTCTAAGACTTGATGGTGCAGTGAAAATCTTCTGAGTGCATCTTTCCTGATTTTCATTTCCCATTTGTATCTTAACCTTGCCTCCAACCTAGGCAAACCCACCACTCTCACCAGGAAAAATCAAGAGTTGTCAACATTATCAGACTATCTTGATCCAAGGGCAAGTCAGTCACCAATGGTATCACACAGACCAGTTTTCCTTTCCCGATAAGTTTTGCTGTATAAAAGAGGGTTTTGCTGCCAAGTCCAGCTTCCGAGTCCTGGGAGCTTGTTCTAATTTGCCATTAATCCACCTGGTTTCTACTTAAATGTCTAAGAGAAAAGTCAGCATCTCAAGGTGACAAAAGTTGAGACTGGGATTTCTCCTTCCTCCCTCCCTTAAACAATGGCCAAGGGTAAAGGAGATTGCCGCTCTTAAATATTTGATGATGTTCAGTTCTGAGAGGGGAAAGGTTGAGCTGTTTTGAACCTTGTTCCCAGAAGGACAATGTGTATTATTAAACACATCCATTATGGCAGACATACGAGGTATGAGTTTTATAACCCTGGAAGATAATGCCTCTGAGACTTCTAGGAGACCTATCTCTGGAAATCTTCTTGGGGTCCTCTGGTCTGGTCACTTCTACTCCCATATCTTTCAGCCCAACTTGAAGGTAGTCTAGAGAATTAAGATAAATGTATAGGGAACACATGTCCACTGCCCTTTACAAATGTAGTATCATGAAGCATGACCTTGCACAGTCAAAAATTCCTTCACCAGCCTAGCACTTCTTCAGGAGTCGGCCCTGAAGAGGGCTCCTAGGAAAGGAAATCAGTGTACAGGTTGGGATCTCTTCCCCATTAGAATGGGGAAGAACCAACAAGGATATTACCTTCTAGTCTATCAGGGTCTTATCCTCACTTGCGGGTGACACTCAGTGCCTGCCCTCTTGCCTAAACCCTGCATCTTAGCCTCTTAAACATGACTTTTCTTCTTCGACTTTCCTTCGTAACTGGCCTCTCACCCAACTCTGAATTTGAGGAGCCCCTGTCGTCATTATCAGCAGCCAACTTTTCTTCTAATTGTTTTGTGTGTGTTAGATTTGCATCCTTAATCTTGGTTACAAGTTTCATAAGGGCTGACACTTAATCTCCTCAACCACTTATAGTACCTGACAATGATGGACACAAAGTAGACAAGTATTGGTTAATTCTTTGGGGCTATCAACTAAGTGTCTGGAGATGGAAGTAATGCTAGCTTAACAGTGTCATTACATCTTTGTTTTAAGCAATAGTATTCAAGTCAGGAGGAAGAAACTTGCTCATTTCCTGACCATCTTCTCCATTACGTACTCCATTACATACTCCATTACATTAATACATTACATACCTTCACCTATCAACATTGTTTAAAATTTTTCCAGAAACACACATATTACACACACACACACACACACACACACACACACACTCACTCACTCACCATCTTTTTGTTGTTTTTTTTCTTTGTCTTTGCAAGGAGCACTAAGGAACTTAGTTCTCTGATGCTGACTCTGGCCGAGCTTTGAAAAGCATGAGAAAGGATAACTTGTAGACACTAGTGTCTGATTGTGGGAGGTGAAAGAAATCTGTATTCTTGCCTCTGACAATTCACCCTGCATAGGAAAAAGTGTCATGCATTGTAGAAAGAGAAAATGCGAAATCTGCCCTTCAGATAATACATCTCTGCTTAGGGAAGTAGAGATGGGGGCAAACACATTGAATCACTCCTTCTTTCATTATTTTTGACATTGATTTGTCATTAGGAAAATTTATTAGGCTCCAGATTAAATTGATTTGAAGAATCATTAATTCATGGGATGAAGCCAGAACCGTTTGGCCTGCCCACGCTGAAATGAGGCAGTATTGATAAAACCAAGGGAAAAATATCAGAGCTATTTAAAATCCACTTTTTTCCTACCTAGAGGAATATTTTGGACATAATTCTGGGAGGATATTTTAATAGTCAACCTCAGTCAGCTTTTTGCCAGAAGAGGATTTTTCCAATACCTAAATCAGAGGGACACATGAATATTAATTTCAGAGAGGCTATTCAGAAAAAAGAAATTTACCAAGTGACCTGTTTGCTCAAAAATAGAGATTAAAACACGTCTTCCCTCCTCCCCCCATAAAAGAGAAACAGAATCTAACTTACCTGCACCCCAGTGCTGCCCCTCCCCAAACAATGTCCCCCTCCCCCGGGTGATGACTTTTGGTCAAGCTGGGGGTAACCACCTCATTTAAAAAAGCTTATCCTAATGTAAGGCAGGATTATTGATTGTCTGATTCCCACCCAACCCCTCAAAAGTTACCCTGGAATATAAGTCACTGTGAAACATACCATAAAGCACATGGTTCCTTACCTTTTCTCTTAGTCATGTTCTCCTGTATCTTCAAAAGAAAAATAAGAATAATATCCAACCCCCACAATCATTGCATTAATCAGGACTACTGTTTGCAAATGATCACAAAGACTTAAGGGAAAAAAAAAGGAATTTTTTGGTTCATGGACACAGCCTTTGCCTTCAACCAACCTTCCCTTTGAACCAAGTTCTTTCTTTCTGGTGCTCGGAGAATGCAGACCACCAACTCAGCTGTTGCAAGCACCCATCCTTGCAGCAAAACAGATGTGGTTAAGAGTGACACAGCTGTTTGTTACTCCCCTAGAAATTCCTTATAATGGCTTAGTTTTCCAGCTAAATGAAGAAAGACCTGGAAGACAGGCATTGGCTCTAAGAAAGGATGAAGAGTTCGAAGAGTGAAGTTTGCCGGCGTGATGACATTTGGGATCTTTCTGGAGCACAGAGAAGCAGCTGAGGAGAGTGCAGCCCTGGAATGTTGCATATGGCACTGAAGCTGGATGAAGTGAAGGCAGAAAGCTCATGAAGCAGAGTTGGGGAGGAAATGTCTGGAGACCAGATAAAAAGAACTATAGCTTCACACACACACACACACACACACACACACACACACACACACACAATTTGGAATTTCGGTGGGCTCACTTAAGCTCTGCCTGTGTTTGAGTGTATATGTGTCTGTGTTTATCTTATATATTCTTCTGAAAGTTGGGAGATTGGGAGAAGGAACCAAGAGGCCCTGGCAGAGGACAAACAAAGAAGAGTGCAGCCTCTGAGTGACAACAGGATGCCTAGTCTATAAATGCTGCCTCTTCCTTGAAGCCTGAGTCCTTCCATCCCCTTGAGATCTATACCCACCTGGATGCCTTAGAACCTGGCTTGGCCTCACTTTAGTGTTATTTTACTCCTTTTGGGGGATTTGTTTAGTTTCCAGATGAAAGGGAAGGTCTAATGCAGAAGACCCTCATTGAACCTTTTTTATTCGCATATCCCCGGCATCTCCAGTTTAGGAAGGATTCATGGAACTGAAGACACCATCACAAGTGTGTAGAACTCCACAGCTTCCATACCACCTTTGCATCAATTTCATCATTAGCAAATATTTGCACACATTGAAAATCCACCATGATTAAACATTTGACTACATGCTAGGCACTATGTTGAGTGAATTGTATGTATCTTCTCTTGTTTAATCCATCTAACAGCCATGTGAGAATAAATATTATTGTCCTCATTTGACAAAGTGTCAGAGAGGTTAAACAGCCATCTCATTAATAACAAAGCCAAGATTCAGGCCCAATCACTGTGCTCTTTCCAAAAATATTAACTCAGTACTTTTGACATGGGCACTGAGCAAACACTTGTCGAATGAATGAACGAATGAATGAACAATTCTGCATTGTGAATTTCACACAAGTTCAGCGTTTCCTGTCGTGTTCCCGACTCTGATGCATAGGTAATGTCGGGGGACTGAAAATTAGGGAACTCCTGATTCTAGCAGATTGTCCTACTCCCATTCTGTCTCTTAGGAGCCATTGACACACTGAGTCCCAGGCGGAGATCCTTAGCTGAGCTTAATGCATCTCGGTTGGGTTCATTAATGCCACTGTGGTTCAAAGACAGTCAATACTCTAGCCACTGCCTCCGATCAGACTGCATGAAAAAAAGGAATGCAACTTCTTCCTGTGTTTTGCCCAAGCACAGTATGTTGTGTGGGTAATTTCTGGTCTGGCCAGTAAAAACCTCCGGGAGCCTTCCTTTAGGTCTTTAATTATGAACTGTAGGGGACACCACAAAATAAATACTTAAAATGTCTAGACAACCAGTCATCAGAGTAGGATAATTAACTTCAAACATTCTAAATTGTTGGAGGAGTCGTTATTCACCTTCTGTAGTTCCTTTCTATATCCTTCCCCGGCCAATACGTTTGCAGCAACAAGGCTGGGGAACCACTTGAAACCTTCTCCTGATACAAAGCAGCCTCTTTTCCCCGGCTCTTAAATGACAAGTCACAAAATGACCAGAGAACATACAATAAAGGAACATAAACTGAGACCATTAGTTTTTCCAAGGAAGGAAAAATCTCTCCACTTTTTAATTATATCAAAACACAGAACAGCAGGAAGGCAGATTTGAAGAAGAAGAATTACTATTTTATTTATTTCGTCTATTTTATGTCTTCTGTCTTAATTTTTTATTACTAGAACAATATAATCAAGCCATCCTGATTTAATGCTCAGTAAGTTTGCCTCCTGACATCTAAAATGTGATTAGGCTGCTGTTGAACTTGGGGTGTTTCTCCCCCTACCCATTCTCACCTCCCACATACTTCCTCCAAGGAGCCGTTTTTAGCATTGAACGCACATTAATTTTGTCATGATCCAAAACCAAAACACTCTATGAAAGAGATATGGATTTCACAATGTGAATTTGCTGCAAACGTGTCTCAGGCTCCAGCCTCCACTTTAGAAGGGGCCTGGGGGGGACCTTGTTGTTAATCAAGTCCAAAACCTGAACTCAAACAGCTTGTCTTTGGGCAACGAATAGATCTTAAAACTACGAGCTGTGTGAGTGCGGAGCTGAGCTTGGCTCTGAGGCAAAGGAAAGCTGTTCAAAATGTCAACGGCTTCCTTCCACATACTCTTTCACATCATCCTCCAAGCAGACAATCTTTAATAAGACATCAAATAATTAATAAGAATTCTCATTGTTTGATTCTGATGTCATTTTCCTTTCAATGAAAGAAATGCCCCGTCAACTCTTATGGAGCGAATAGTTTATATTCCATTTATAATGACCGTATTTAATGGCTACAGCTCTAATTAAAGGTGATATCCGATTGCACACATGTATTTTTTAAAAACCGTAATTGTCTTGTGCAAGCCTCTGAATAGATTTAAGAATCTTCAATAACAAAATTACACTAATAGCATATACTATTAAATATGATTGATGGCAAAATTGGACCCCTCCTGGTCCTCTACTACACAAAAGCACACACTGCTTTTTGAAGATGGCGCCTGGAGTGTCTACAAGAGAGCCCAGGGAAAATAGACTGGAACCACCAAGGCCTGCTTTCCCCTAAAGGAAGGACAACATCTTGGTAAGAATAACAAGTGCCTCTAGCATTAGAGCTCCCTGCTAGGTGAGTTTATGGAAAGTTCTTTGTCTGGCTCTGTGTAGAAACTCCACTCTCAGTGAGGGCCGGAGGAGCCCATGATAAAAAGGTACTTGGAGGTGGGCAGCGTTTTTGTGAAGGTCCCTTGCAGATTGCCATCTCCAATGAGAGCCATCCATCTGGGAGAAAGCATGAGGTGACAGCAAGACTGCACTTAGTTGTCCAAGTAAGTGACGGAATGTTGATGGTGTGTATGGCTCGGCCCCTCCACAGCCCATACCCTTAAGAGTCTTCATCAAGCTAGAAACTCTGGTCATAGAACATGGGAAAAAATAAAAGGAGACACACGAAGAGATGCCAGATTCCAAGATCAATGACGTGAACCAGAACCGAAATGATACAGAATTATAACAGAGAAGAGAGATGGAAGGGAAAAATGTTTGTGTCTGACTTTTTCCCATTTAATCCTTATCACAATCCTCTGAGAGCAGAGATGAAGACATTGAGGCTCAGGGGGAGTAAAGTAAGCTTTAGATACCAAATCCCACACTCTTTCAACTCTAGTGCACACTGCCTCTCACAGGGTAACAGCATGGATGCTTGTCAAGGGGACCTGTTGTGCCTTGGATTCAATACACTCTTTGGATCCTTTGCTCCAGTTTCTGGGTTTATAGAGAGAACTCCTTACTGGAAAGGGCAACAGTAGTGAAACCATTTCAGACTAACACTTCAGTATGGACTTGTTGATGGGCAACTGAGATCAAGGTTTGGTGGCCATGGACCGTTGCTCAGAGTCTAGTGGAAGGAAATAAGGAGACAAGAAATGATTCCAAAGACAACACTGAACTTTCTAATTCTGATGAGAGCATGTTCATTTTCTCTTGCTGTCTTCCTGTTTGGGTCTGGTTGGAAGAAAGAGGATAAATAAAGAGGATAAATAAAGATCCTGAGCCCTGGATCCACTTAACGGGTTGGCCACTCTTACTAAAGTGATTATAATAATGGCCACCATTAATTGGGTAGTTGGTCCTCAACGTGTAGCAGGTGCTGCGCTAGATATTTTACAGACCTAATCTCATTGGCTTCTTCAGGAAGTACATACTATTATTATTATTCCCCTTTGACAGCTGAGAAATCAAGGTTTCAGGAAGTTAAGCAACTTGTACCAGGTCTCATAGGCTACTGTCAGAGCCAGCATTTAAACCCAGGACCAGCTGATTTTAAAGATTTTGCCCTTAATCACAGAGCTGTATGGTCTAGAGCAAGATGGCTGAAACTTCTGGAGGAATGACCCTTTTTTCCAGCCTAGACAGGTGGATGGACTTTGCCTGAAGGGCCTAGTTCGTTAACCTAAAACTAGCCTCATAAATGTTTATTGAAGCAAGCTCATTAATTTTCATTGTATTGGTTCTGAGATGGCTAAGGAGAAACAGTTCTCATGGTGAGAATAAGGCAGAAAGGCTAAGAATGCCTTAGAAAGTGAGTCTACATATTCCAGTCCCCCCACCCCACCCCATCATGCTGCTCACGTGGAAAGAACTAGAACCATCTTCCTTCCACCTCCACCAACATAATGTTGAATGCTCTGGCTTAATGCCCATCTGTTAGAGGCAGGCCGTTTACCATACAGACAATGGAGGTGCCAATACAAACTAGAGCAGAGATGAGAATTCTTGGTCAATTAAGCCTCCAAATACTAGATAGTAAAGCCACATCACTGATGGACACCAATGAGGAAGGTGAGAAAAGTCTGACTTGGTATATTTTTTCCAGCTTTACTGAGATATGATTGACAAATTAAAAATTGTTTATATTTAGGTGGTACAATGTGGTTTTTAAGGTGTATAATATGATGATCTAATACACATATACGTTGTGAGATGATTACTACAATCAAGTTGATTAAGACATCCATCACCTCATGTAGTTACCTTTTTTGTTGTGGTGAGAACACTTAAGATCTACTCTCTTAGCAAATTTCAAGTATATAATATAGTATTATTAACTATAATCACCATGCTGTACATTAGATCTCCAGAACGTTTTCATCTTCTACCTGAAAGTTGGTACCTCAGCCAGCATCTCCCCGTTTCCCTCACCCCTCCACCCCAGGCAACCACTGATCTATCCTCTGGTTCTGTGAATTCAACTTTTTTAGATTCCACACATAAGTGAAATCATGCAGTATTTGTCTCTCTCAAGGTATGTTTTAAAGGAAGATCGTGTGCTTTACTCCAGAGAGAATTCTAATAACCAGTGCATATAAAATGTATTTTATTTCATTAGTAATAAAATAAATGTAAAATTTTAAAATAATATATCATTTTTATCAATAAAATTAGCTAAGATTTAAGAGAAATATATATTGCACAGCAGTAAAAAGGAACAAACTGCTTATACATGCAGTAATGAAGATGAACCTCAAATGTATGATACTAAGTATGAGAAGCTCAAAAGGTTACATATGGCATGATTTCATTTATGTGACAATCTGGAAAAAGCAAAACCAAAGGGACACAAAACAGGGGATACAGTTGGGAAGGGGAGGTGGTTACACAGGAATATGGGAGAATGGTCTATATCCTGATGGTGGTGGTGATTTCCCAACTATATACATCTGTCAGAATTTAGAAAACTTGACATTAAAAGTGTTGAATTTTTCTGCAGGTAAATTATACTTTAATTTTAAAATGGAAAAACTAGCATAATCTCAGTTTTGTGAGAAAGAAAATATTCTAGAAAGCCATACACAGAATTTTAACCGTTCTTATATCTGGTGATAGTTAACGGGTATTCTTTACTTTCTTTTTTGATCCCCCGAAATTATGTAAATTCTTTTTAGAGTTAATAGATTATTTTGTTCATTAAAGAAGAAAGAAGAAAGATAACACCCGGTGTTAATGAGTGGGTAATAAAATTAGCACCTGTACACCATTAGGAAAAGTTTATATTAATGATATAGTAATACGTCTCAAAAGCATTATAATATGTGTGCCTATTTTGGTATTTATAGTAGGAGAAGTGAAAGTATTTGTCTGCACATGGATATTCATTGCATGGTTTATAATAGAGAAAACTTTGAAGTCTAAGTGTCTAATATGATAGGAGATTGGTTAAATAAATTATGATATATCAATTCAGTAGCGATTATAATCATGATTATAATGTCGGTGATGTAGGAAAGATGTTCAATGATAAAGAAGCATATGTGCATTTTCTTCGTTCCTCCCTTCTAATTTACTTTTAATCTTCTGTTGCATTAATGATATCTTTGTTCTTTTTTTATTTTTAGTTTCCTCAGATACTTTGGAATTTATCAGTTACTTTTAACTTTTTTTTTAGTGGCTCCTCTTTAAAGATAATTTAGAGAGCTGTAAGAATCTGGGCTGACCGTGATTTTCTCCAGCACTTTGAAGATATCATTCCATAATTTCTCTATGAGTAGGCTGTTTTGGTTTGTTTTGTTTTATTAAGCATTTTACTTTGAGATCATTGTGAGATTGACATGCAATTAGTATAATGATAGAGAGAGATCCCATGTACCTTTATCCAGGCTCCCCCAGTGGTAACTTCTTGCAAACTGTAGTAGTTTCACACCCAGGGTAGTGAACTATAAAGATGCAGAACATTTCCATCACCTTCAGGATCCCTCAAATTGCCCTTTATATCCACATCCACATCTTTCCTGCTCCACCCCCTTCATAATTCCTTGTAACCGCTAATCTGTTTTCCATTGCTATACTTTTATCACTTAAGAGTGTTACAGAAAAAAGGTCATATAGTAGGCAGTCTTTTGAGATTGACCTTTTTCACTCAGCGTAATTCTCTAGAGATTCATGCATGTTATTTTGTGTATCAATAGTTCCTTTTCATTGCTGAGTAGTATTCCCTGGTATGTCAATCCCGGTTGGTTTAACTATTCACCTGTTGAAAGACATCTGGGTTGTTTCCAGTTTGAGGCTATACCAGCAACTGGCAAGAACATTCCTATACATGTTTTTGTGTGAAGAATTTTTCATTTCTCTGGGATAAATGCCCAGGAGTGCGGTAGTTTGGTTTTTATCAATCCTCTCAGCACTTTAGATAGACTAATCTCTGAGAACTAAGAGCTTTCTTCAAATTTAGAAAATCCTCAGTCATCCTCATTTCTAAAATTGCTTCCTCACTCCGTACTTCTTATTTTCCTCTTGGAACTCTGGAACTCCTCAGTGTGTCACGTTTAACTGCTATTTTGTCCGTGTGCTTGAATTCCTTAATTCTATGCTATCAATTTTTTATGATTATTTCCAGTCAAAGATTTTCCTGTGTTTTCAGATTTGAGTTATTTTCAGAATTTCTAATGGTTTCCTTCACATATCCTTCTTTTTCTATTTTCTTTCTGCCTGTTTTGTTTCATCATTGTATTTTATTTCTTATATGAATAACTTACCTTGTTAATGATTCCAAATATACTTATTTTAAAGTCATTTTCAGGTATTTCTATTTTTTATTTCACCTTGAATAAATTCCTTTTCCAAATATTGATTTTGTTGGCTACTGAGTTTCCATAATCATTTGAGGTTTTAATCTGCAGACTCATTTTGAATGGCAATCTCTTATTTTAATTTTTTGTATTTACCTCATTCTCTGAGTCTCACTCTTTCTCTCTGTCCAGATACTTTGTATTTTTCTCCTTTCAGGCCCCCAGAGCTCTTAGGCACCCAGTCCAGGTCTTACTCAGGTGGCTTAGGGCAGTGTTCCTCAAATGACCTGTGGTGATGGAATGTTTTTTTCCACAGTCCTTCAAGGACTGAAGCTTTTGTAAAATTTATTAAATTAATTACTAGAAATACCATCATCATCCTTATCTAGTCATGTACCAGTGACACAGTCCACAGAATGGTATCAGCTGGGGAACCACACAACACCTTGAGTTATGGCTCTTGGCCAAAGGACCCTGAGGATTTTATAGATCCAGTCGTGGGCCCAGCTGCTGTCTTGGTCTGCGAGACTCCGTGTGCTTCCACCTACTATTTTTTGGTAATCAGCTTTTGGAAACCACAGCCTCAGGAGCAGACATGGTATTTCTTTTTCAGCCTCCTTTTACAAGAAGGGACATCCTCTCTGAGTTCCTAATTTCAAAAAGTAAAACTGATTTTGTTCTCATCCTCACTTGAGAAACTTCATAGAAGTCAAAATTCATACCTACAGACCAGTGCATTTATCGCTGCTCATGCCTCTGTTCTGGTTCTAGTCTGCAGACATAAGCATGCTGTTTGGAGGGACAGTTATATCATTTCAATCTTCTTATTTTAATTGTGCACACTGTAGCAGATAATAAACAGTTGCTTTCTAGTGTTGTTTTCCTTCCTGCTTTATAACAGAACACCAGTGACGTATCCACTCTCCTATTCAGGACCAAGTTCTTCAGGGAAGTCTAGCTCCAGTCCCAGATATGGACAGGGACAGTGATTAATGTCATGTGACATATTCTAGCCAATGAGATGGGAGGAAAAATATGGAGAGAGCCTTTGGGAAAAGTTTCGTCTCCCTTAAAGAGAATCAAAAGCAGAAACAGTCTTATTTTGTGCATAAGAATATTGATGTGAGTGGATGGGTGGTATAGAAGCAGCTGTCTTGTGTCCATGAGAGAGTCAACCTGAAAATCAAGCCAACACATTGCAGAGAGCAGAGCTGAAAAAAGGAAAAAAAAAGGTCCATGATGCTGTGGTTCAGCCACTGAATGGGCCAACCCATAAGTCAGCCTCCTTCATTACTTCTGTGATCCGGTATAAAGAATTTGCTTATTCTTTGAGCTGATTTGAGTTGGGGTTTTTCCGTTAGTTGCAGCTGAAGACATCCTGACCCATACACCTATCTATTATTACTATGTGTTTCCGACAGGGTGTCAGTGTAACCCATACACCATCTTTATTTTATTTTATTTTATTTTATTTTTTTATGGAAGTGACAGTGTTTGTTTGTTTGTTTGTTTTAAATCTGGCCACGCTGCATGGCTTGCAGGATCTTAGTTCCCCAACCAGCGATTGAACCCCGGCCCTCTGCAGTGAAAGAGTGGAGTCTTAACCACTGGACCACCAGAGAAATCCTGACCTCATGTTAATTTTAAATCACTATGATGACTCGTGTAACTTTTAGGGTAATTCATGGTTATACTTCCAAGTATACAAAATAACTCCAAATTAGCTTTTAAACTATTCACAAATACTTTAGGGGAATTGCTTAATGAATTGGTAAGAATATGTTCTAATTAGTCTATTGGTTTTAATTGGTAATAAGAATTTCTGAAGGATCTTCCATTCTAGCCAACAGTTTATTTATTCAGCATCTGTTAAATACCAAACTCCACAACTGGAGCCACGGGGTTATTAAAGAAGGTAATGATGGGGCCTTTCCCCTTAAAGAGTCCAGCTAGGGAGACAAGACTTATAATAACGATATACAGTAGAATGACCTGAACACATGAGGAAGACGTACAACAACTTATGTAAGGGGTCAGAAAGAAGAACAAGCACAGTCCTGAAAACATTGTCAGTGAAGGTTTGTTTACATTGATTGCTTGGTTACCAAATTCTCTATTGATCGAGGTTAAACCCCACCCCAACCCATACTTGAAAGGTGTAAATGCTGAACTAAGGTAAAACAGATTGTTGAAAAATTTCTCTATGTAATTAGATCAATTGCAGAATTATTTCCAGCTAAACTCAAAGTCTCTAGTTAGCATGTCTTGGAATGCAAGTGAAGCAGGTATCCAATTTGAAGAAATATTCCTTAGGGTGGTGTGTTCATTAAATGTGTAACTTTGTCAGAGCACCACTGCATTACGGATTTTTTTTACAGCCAGGTGGTGAGAAAAGTGCCTTTGGAATAGTTACTCACAACATATAAAGTGAAAATGGTGTGTGTTCTCAAATCTTTACACATTTCTCTGACTGATCATTGGTTCCTCACAAGGCTGGAGGTTTGTGTGAACCATGCCTGCAGGCTACATGTGTTAAAGGTTAACAGGAAAATGTGCACCAGAAACCAAATGTAAGATTCTCTTCGATCAGCTCAGTGGGCCTGCTTATCCAGCTGGACTATTAGTGGTTTCTTTACAGGTGAATATGGACCAACCCCCCAGTGTTTGTATGGAGAAGAATTACCTGCAGAGCTGACCCATTCTATGGTTGTTTGTGAAAATAAATGTCTACATTTTCGGGTTTTTTCTACACTATTTACAGAGTAGTGTCATACTTTTTTGTTTAGAAAATTGTTATTATTTTAAAACTAGAATAGAATAAAAAATTAAATATATAGGCAGCTACACAGGGATGCACGTCCACCTCATATATAGGCAGAAATGTATTTTAAGTCAAATATCTTTATATCAAAGAGATTTGCAAGCTGGAACCAGCAGCCACCTGATTTTCAGCAGCTTTCACTACATCAGAAAACAGACAATAGGCAAAGCATCCTTCTGAAGATCTGTGCCATGGAATCTGAGCTGTCAGCTACTTCGCTAATCAATTACCTTTGTCTGTTCTGCAAACCCAGAGTGTGCCTTCAGCCCTACTGGCACGGATACCAAGACTGGAAGCAACTGAACAGAAGAGCAAAAAAGGAAAATCAAGTCTGAAAACCCACCCAGGCCAAGATCTAGAGAAAATGATTCTTTATAGAATTGATAATCTGGCAGGAGTAGCAGTTGGTATCATCACTTCAAAGTGTGATTAATTTGAGCACATATTCTAAAATTAAAAGCGGGCTCTCCCTATATTACAGGAATTCACTTCTCAGTATCCATCCTCAAAAAATACATTTACACAAAGCCATGGGCAAGAAGTTCACTGTAAAAAAGTGGGTAATGAATTAAGTGTCCACCAACACAAGAATGGTTAAATAAGCAGGTAAATATAATGAAGTGAATGAGCGTATGCCAACATGGGATCTTCTTTACGACTCAAAGCTGAGTGGAAAAATAAAAACTGATTTCAGAGTAATATACACAGCTGAACACTCTGTATGTTAAATCAATCCATCATAAAACAATACAATTTATTTTCCAGGAGTGCATTATTTCCCTATATGCAAACTATAGAAGAAGATTTGGAAGTTGACATCCCAGACTAGTTAACAGTGACTACCTTTGTGGAGGTAAGAGGAGACCAGGATTTAAGAGAAGGTGTTTTAAAGGGACACTGTACCTTTATTTGTAAGGTTGTGATTACACATATCCTTCATTTTAATATATATTATGCGTATGGCTTATAAAATTAAAATAAACCAATGGAAAACAATGCAACTCTGTGTGCTTCAAGTCTAAACTCATCCAATATATAGGTAGGATTTGTTCAAAATTCTTTGAGATTTCTCTTTCTTGAGTTGATGTCATGATTCTGAGCACTGAAGATTCTTAGAAAGAGGCAAGAGTGATACAATGAAAGCTTCTTCCCACCCTTCTTTTCATGCCTGCAGAGGGGCACAATCAAACTATTCTGCAGAAATTAGGGTGGCCGCATTGATCTCTGCTTCTTCAGAACCTCTTAGCTTTGAATCACCTCTATGTTGTAACACATAAGCCTTCATCACTCGCTTCAAATCGCCTAAATCAACAATGGATTCTTGAAGCATCCATCACTGTATTGCGATGGAACAGGCATGATGCACAGGCCAAGCTGGCAAAGAGTGTTAAGGAATGTTGGATAGACCAGAGGTCTATGGGTTGGACTTGGAATTTTCCAGCCCCTCCCATGGGAAATCATGCCAGTGGATCACAGATGCACTGGCAAGAGACCCAAGGAAAATATGAGACCGTCAGGAGTTATTGGGAAGAGGGGAGCTCTCTTTCCCTGGAGTTGCTGAAACTGTTGGTGGCCATGTTGTTACTGCAAGGGAAGAGATGTTTGAAAATGGAGCCAAAAACAACAGAAAAATGAGACATGGTAAAGAAGAAAACATTCTCAGTAGCACTGATTTGCTCTTGGGAATCCAGCCATGCCTTGATGTAGAAACACCCATGAACTTGTTAAATTATGTGAGCCAATAATTTCCGTGTTAAACTTAATCCTTTGCCCCCAGATATGTCCTGTCTAATACCTCCATCCTACTGAGACCAGCCCATAGATCTCTGAGGGCCGATGATAAGCGAGAGTGGAGAGTGAGGGCCACTCTCCCATGCTTTGTTTTGAGTTGGTGGTGGGCCTGGACCAAGTTTATGATCCCCAGGGATTGGAAGCATACAAGACTTCTTTAGGGAAGGGGAAGTTGTCAGAGTCAGAAGGGCTATTCAGAGGGGAGCTTTCTGAACAAAGCTGGGGATGCCATTCTCAGTGAATCTGGCAAAACTAAGGTCCATGGAGTTTCAACCCAGACAGATACCAGGGAGCCAAAGTATATGACTTGTCATAGTCAGTTTATATTTAATCCAAGAGGAATTGAGCTCCTACCTCCACAATCTTGGTTCATCTCTCCTGCTCAATGAAAGTCTCTCTTACCCTCGGGTAGAATAGACTCTAGTTTTAGAAAACATTTTCATACGCCATATTGCAGGTGATCCTTATAGCTGGTTGTAAAAGAGCCTGGCAGGGAATGAGAATCTCCCTTTTACAAATAAAGAAACCGAGGTCCAGTAGTTTTCCTAAGGTCCCCAATTAAAACCCTCCCATAACAACCATCTGTATTTAAATGGCATCTACACACTTGTCCATGGCCTCCTTGTCTTCTTCTCATCTGGTCCCTGTCTATTCCTCCCCTATCTCGCCATACATCTTATCCCTGGAGAAGCAGCCCTTCTGTTCTGCATCCACCAGCCCCAGCAGATTTATTGCCTTGATTTATTGCCTTGATGTTTTGCTCTCCTGATTTTTACCTGGCTGGCTCTCCCTCACTTTCCAGATCTCAACTCAAATATTGTTTTCTCAAAGAAGCTTCCCTATAGCGCTACCCAAAGTAGTTTCCTCCCATCACCCTGTATCACATCACATCACATTTTTTATTTCCTTTACAGCTCTCACCATCATCTGAACACATCTTGTTCTTGCTGTTGTTGCTGTTATTGTTTGGTGTGTTTATTAGGGTTCTACCAGAGAAACAGAACCATAGGATATATGTACTGGCATATATATGCATACAGGCTCCCTCCCACTGGTGCAGGTCCCGTCCCTATTCTTTGTCTCTGTTTATTCTTTTTTCTTTTGCCTACCCAGGTACGTGGGGGGTTTCTTGCCTTTTGTGAGGTCTGAGGTCTTCTGCCAGCATTCGGTGGGTGTTCTATAGGAGAAGTTCCACGTGTAGCTGTATTTCTGATGTATCTGTGAGGAGGAAGGTGATCTCCGCGTCTTACTCTTCCGCCATCTTGCCTGCTCCTCAATTTCCTTTAATTAATGTCAACTGACTACAGGTATTAACTGATTATAGGTATTAACCATATCTACCAAATACTTCACAGCAACGCCCAGATTAGTGTTTAATTGAATAACCGTGTACCATAAACTTGCCAAGTTTACACATGAAACTGGGCGCTCCACCATCACATCTGGGGGCTTATATATTGTTCTTCCCCCTTGGGAAAGTAAGTTCCATGAGAAGAGAAGTCTTGGCTATCTTGTATCCCTAAGTACCTTGTTGCATAAGTGATTGATTGAGTGACAGGCAGCCATTTTCCTCCAGATGGTCCAGATAAACCCAGGTGACATCTCAGGGTGGCCACAAGGTGGCATCTGCTGGAGGGTTCCTGAGCAGCTGCCCACTGATCCTTAACGCAAAGGAAACTGAAATTTGGTGCCAGGTCACCGAACATCTCATGGTAGTCCTGGCCAGCTGCCACGTGGGTCCTGCTCTACCCTCAGTGAGTAAAGATGTACCTCTGCACTCCCAGCTTTGGACTTCTCAACCTCGCTCAAGAAGCGCTCCCAGGACAAAAATGAGAATTCCTCAGAAAGCCTGCCAGGGTGAAGTCCTGAAAGCAGCCTTTAAAGAGGTCAGGCTATAGACCCAGGTTCATGTGGGGAGTGAAAGCAACTAGGGCGCTCCTTAGATGGAGCCAAGAGAAGCTGCTTCAAACCAGGGCATCTGATAAACCATTGAGTAATGATAGGTCCCTGCCGCAGACAGCTCTCTTCCCTTCACAGTGCCAGTGGCACCACTGAGCCGTTTTGAGGACCCTCTCCCCAGCGGGAGGGGAATCAAGAGAGGATCGTGCCCTGCTGAGGCAGGTACGAGCATCTTCAACATCTGTAATACATTTATACTATTATTATTATTACTGACTTAGATGTTATACGTCTTCCCCAATAGACCGTAAACACCTTGAGAAGAAGCAATTGCACTGTTTCCTTAAACGTTCGATCATAGCTGGAACAGTGCTTGGCCATGGTAGGCACTCAGTCGACATTTGAAGAAGGGTAAAAGGAGGGAAGGAGGGAAGGGAGGGAAGGAAAACTGGAGGGAGGCAGGAAGGAAGGAATCCGAATCCATTACTATTCGCTGAACCAGCCTTAGAGGCTTAGGGGCACCTGAAATCAGAGCTCTGTGGAGGGCAGAGAGGCTAGGTGTCAGGCTGGCTTTCAGTCCCCACATCCAGGAATTTCTTCCTCTATTACTGAGTCAAAATGTCACCTGTGGGGTGACAACATGACCAGAATCATCAAAAACTAACTAAGCATTAAGCTAGATGGATGAGTTTACAGTGAATCTGGATGTTGTAGTCTTTTGGGTTTTCATCACAGGGGTCAGAGATAACCCGGTGACACCGACTGTGATGGGGCAAGAGGAGGGGTGCACAGAGAAAGAGACGGAAGCGGGGTGTCCTGGTTACTGGTCCCGGTTCTGCACCAATGATTCCTGGGCAAACCTCTTTCTCTCCGTGCCTGGAGTCACATCTTCAAAATTAAGGGGATGGAGAAAATCAGTGGCACTCAAGCTTTATTTTTAAGCAGTGGAATCTTACAAGGAATCCCAAAATATAAAAACAAAGCAGTAGAACTTAATTGGCATATGCATATTATATATTCAAATGTATAACATTTACTTATACAGATATGAACAATAATATGCCTTGGTATAAACCAACTATTAAAATTGGGGGTAACGAAAGAAAGAGGCAGCTTTATATCTATTCTAGTCATCTGATTTATTTTTAATTTTTGTTTTCATGGCAAAACAAGGAGATTCTCACAGACAAGCACTTGCAAATGGTAAATGCTCATTTTTCAGTCTCAGAATCTTGTTTTATCGAAATGGCAAGTTAAGCCTTATTCCAAGGTCTGCAGAGAAGTGAGTTAGCCTGGCAACACAATTTCACATCTTCCGGGTTACCAACAGGCTAAGATACGTTTTATTAACTCATAAGCAGCTGAATTTTAAAAATTTCCACAATATGGTTAACAGATATCCAGAAGAATGGCTTCAGATCCTTTGAAACACCTCCAAGTAAACAATCTGAACAGCATTAGGCTGGAGGATTTCTACAGGTCCCTCTGTCTCTAAAAGGCTCTAAGTCTGAATATGTATTTGTTGAGCACATACTATACCATTTGCTAGTCCCCAGCGACAGAGGTGATTATGACCCAGAACATTTTTCAGATCTTTCACTGTAAGGTGTTTTCATATATTATTTTATTTCGTCCCCTCTCCCCAAACCTGCAATGCACATACTATTATTTCCTTGTTTTATAGACAGGGAAACTGAGGCTTAGAGAAGTTACCAATTTTCCCAAGGACAATAGTTAGTAAGTGTCAATACTGGGACTCAAACCCACATCTGTCCACTCTGGATTTCTTGCTCTTAACCATTTGGTAACATTTTTCTAGTTCTTTAAACCTTTGCTTCGGAGCGGAACTGGTCCTGGCCACTTCTGGTCCAGGAGGAAGAGGGGGTGACACCCCAGGCATCTGAGGAGGCTGGTGACTGGACTTCTGTGGGCCCTTGATCCCCTGGTTTGCTCTGATAATACTTCTCTCATAACAGCTTCAGCAGCCAACCCCACCCGGGCTGCTGGCATGGCTGCCAGGTTTCCTCCGCAGGGAGAAAGAACGCCTCCCATTAGCAAGTGCTGCAGCTTGGAGCATCCCTGGGATGGGAAGCATCTGTTGCTGCTCCCATTGTTCCAGCTGAGAGCACGCTAATTGTCCTCTCCAAAGTTGGACTGTAGTCTCTTGCCAGAGGGAAATTATGGACCCTTTTTCAGCAGGCGCACTGTCCTTTCTGCAGCTGTCAGCTGAGTGGCCCCAGGAGGAACAGGCTGATTCGGAGGGGAGGGAGGATGGAGGCCTATCATGCATCCTGATCTATACAGAGAAGGAAAGTTAGCACAGCCCCGTGAGAAAGCAGGGCACCCACCCCACACAGGAAGGCTGGTGGCAACCCTTCTTGACCATTCCACTTGACTCCCTGGCATGTGTGATGGCTTGTGGTGCTGTTGGATAATTCAGGGGCTCAAATGGAGGTAGCAGCATGGAGTAAAAAGTAGTAGAACGGGCGTGGGGGTCAAACTAAGCTGGCTCAAATCCCAGCTTTGCCACTTATTAACTATGACCTTGGGCTTCCCTGGTGGCACAGTGGTTAAGAATCCGCTTGCCAATGCAGGGGACATGGGTTCGAGCCCTGGTCCAGGAAGATCCCACATGTCGTGGAGCAACTAAGCTCGTGCGCTGCAACTACTGAGCCTGCGCTCTAGAGCCCACGAGCCACAACTACTGAAGCCCGCGCGCCTGGAGCCCGTGCTCCGCAACAAGAGAAGCCACTGCAACGAGAAGCCCGAGCACCGCAACGAAGAGTAGCCCCCGCTTGCAGTAACGAAGACCCAACTCAGCTAAAAATAAATAAATAAATAAATAAATTTACTAAAAAAACAAAACAAAACTATGACCTTGAGAAACCACTGTCACTTATTTACCTTACTAGGAAACTGGGAGGAGTACAGAAGCCAATTAAAAACCATAAAATGTCTAGCAGAGGTTTGGGGTATAGCCAGTGCTAATAAATATGATTTATTATTATTATTATTATTATTACTGTTGTTATTATTGTACCTCTAAGTATTTAATCACCTGTGTGGAGACAGTCTACATACACAAGGTCTCCTAAGTAAGGAGGTAAAAGGAGTATACAGAAACAGAATAGTAGTATTCATATATATTCAAAAATATTTTAAGTCTTTTAAAAAGTTTTTTAAATTTTTTATACAATTTTTAAAGGTTACACTCCATTTACAGTTGTTACAAAATATTGACTATATTCCTCGTGTTGTACAATACATCCTTGTAGCCTATTTTACACCCAGGTACTGGAAACCAGTCCCAATGTTCTGAAATATAGGCACCATCTATACTAGCAAACAAGGCTCTGTAATAAAACACAATTTTTAAGCAAAAATAAAATTTTAAGTCACCTACTATGTTTCAGGTATGTGCTGGCTGTTAAGCTTCTAGCTGCCAACGAGATGACCTGGCCCTACTAGGAAGTCTCGTAGGATGGGTGTTCTGAACTGGAGTAGCAGCCAGTGTTGGAAGAAGTTGCTGGAAGCTTTGGCAAACTGTTGGAAGGTACAGAGCCTCGAGCCACATCATGGCTCCAGGGTTACCATTTCTGCGCGGAACTCTTGGGTCTCAGCGCCATATGACAATGCAACAGGAAGAGCGCAGGTCTGGGGATGAGACTTGCCCACCCCTAGTCCAGTTCCAACACTTCCGGGTTGTGAGACTTTGGCAAGTCCCTTCTTCTTTCTTGCCCCCATTTAGCTATAGCACAAGGATAATAATTGCTGACTCACCTACAATGCAGTGGTGCTGCAAGGAGGGACCAAGCAACCCAACCACCCTGTGAATGTCTTTGGAATCCAAATGAAAGGTGTTATCACCATTATCTTTCTTCTCTTAGAGACTCCAATACCTTGGGTATTGTCCAATTCCCCAACATGAAGATTCCTATTTTGAATTGAATTTATAAGAATTTGTGAGTTTGGTTCCTACACACACACACACAAACACATACACACACACCCCATCCCTAAAGAGCATATAATATGCTGGGTCAGACATGCTCATCACAATCATGTCCTTCCATCTAAGGCAGAGAAAGGAGATATACCCATGTTACCTCTATGTTGTTTTTGATCTGGCCCCCAAATACCCCAGGATCAGAGTTAAAGGGCAAATACTTCCAAGAGAGGAGCTTATCAAGGTAAATTCACCATAACTACAAATGAACTGTTATCTAATCATATCATTGCAGACCTACCGGGAGGCCCAGTGTTCCTCTGTACTGCCTCACCATGGGTCAAAGGAGAACATGAGGCCTGGAGGGACGAAGCCATAGACGCTCAACAAATATTTCTCATGCTAGGAACTATATTTGGTGTTAGAAGCAGAGTGGACTGCAAGACAGACGAATGTCATTTTATGCATCATAGAGCTTAGTGTCTAGAAGAGAAAAGAGATAATTGAAATATTCCCACAAATGTATCATTTCAGACTGTGGTGAGGGCTCTGAAGGTAAAGTACAGGGTGTTAAAAAAAAAGTGCAGAGAGATTGGGAGGAGCCTCGTAAGCGGCAACAAAAGGGGTTAAATTAAGAAGGAAAAAAGAAAAACACTATTTAACCACAGTCAATGAAATTAGATAAAATTATCTGCCTGTCTTTATGAAAAGATCTAATGCTGCCCTTTACAATAAAGGCTTGCAAGATACAGTAAAGTTAATTTTATGTTGGGCTGCCAGGTGCTGTTATGAGAGCATGTTTATGTAAGCAGTCCCAGGGCTTCAAACATTGAGTTGTAAAGGCCAAGTCTCAGGAGTGGCTTAGTGAGGAAAAACTTAAGTCCCGACATTCCCCCTGGGGCTAAGTCTCAGCAAGCTTTATGGCTGGACACCCTGTTGGGTGTTTTTCCTTAAATAGTCCCTCCTGACAACACGTGGCAGAGCCCTGAATGAGAAATGGTATGATCTGTCTTTGGGTTTTTGCTCAGCAGCAAGGTGGAAGGGAATTGGGAATGTCTGTCTTTACTTAAAAACTAGGTGAGAGGGGCTTCCCTGGTGGCGCAGTGGTTGCACGTCCGCCTGCCGATGCAGGGGAACCGGGTTCGCGCCCTGGTCTGGGAGGATCCCGCATGCCGTGGAGCGGCTGGGCCCGTGGGCCATGGCCGCTGAGCCTGCGCGTCCGGAGCCTGTGCTCCGCAACGGGAGAGGCCGCAGCAGAGGGAGGCCCGCATACCACAAAAAAAAAAAACAAAAACAAAACAAAACAAAAAAAAAACTAGGTGAGAATAGTTCCTATATAGAGAGACAGATTGGACTTTCTCCAGTTCCTGAATAAGAGGAGGCAGGCTCATTGCAGGGAAGAAGAAAAGGAGCTCAATCAAGCAGGCTTGATTGGAGGAAACTGGGACATTAATTGAAGTGAGGACTCTCTGCTCCAACCAAGTCCTGGTGTGGACTTGTTGTGAGGAAGCTACTTTTCAGCCATGGCTGCATTTGCCTGCTTCCCTTGCATCTAGATGGGATCATGAAATACCACCAATGGAATAGGACCAGAAGTCCACTGACCTTGAGAAGCAAGTGTGCCTGTACCACCTCCCCCCTCCTTTTCCTTTCCACTAGCTTCCTGCAGAAGAGCACAGTCACCTAAAAATCACATTAGGGATGACAGAGCCACAATGTGGAAGGAGCCTGGGTCCTGGAGTCACCACTCAGAGGCGAGCTAACTGCCAATTAGGAAGATCCATTTTGGACATTATGTGAGTGAGAAATCAACTTTTATTTTGTTTAAGTTGTTATATTGGGGAATTTTTTTTAGAGCATCTAGTATTACCCCGATAGTATTATCCCAACCCTGGGATTGGGACTAGTACCGTTTCTTTACATTCCTTACTATGTAGCAAATACGTTGTTGCTATCCCTACTATGCCCATTGGAAATACTGTTAATTGATTATAGCTTTTTTAATCAGTCTTATGTGGTCTCAGAAACCTTCTTAACATTGTAGTTATTACCAAATTTTTGAAGTTGCACTCAGAATAACATTTATTTGCTATTACAGCATGACTATAAGCTTCTTAAGATAAGGGTTTAGTATCCATCACTTATCACATGGCCAGCACATAGCAGCAGCTCAAAAATATTTGCTAAATGAATGAAGGAAGGGTAGATGTTCTGCAAAGAAGATCTACAGTATTCTTATATATTTACAATTTTCTTTAGGCCAAAGAGCTACCAAAAAAGGCAGAGCCATAGAGACAATTATTAGGGTAATTCAACTCGGTTATGAAGAGTCCTGGTAGACTTGGAGTAGCCATCCCATGATGGAAGGTTTGTATTCACAGATAATCTCTCACCTCTGTATTTTACCTTGCCTGCATAGAAAAAGCAATCAAATTGTTCCGATCTGCTTGGAGCTCCAGTGTAGGAGAGGTGAGGGGAAAAATTCACACTATTGTATAGATGGCATCTTGAATAACACAGCTAGTCAGATGTTTACCTGCAGAGTCTGCCAAGAATCTATGTGAACAGCAGTGAGGATGGCCATCCCTTTCCTTTGCATCACCAACTCCAGTAGCAGGACTCCTGCATCCATAATTTCATTTGATCATTGTTTAAGTAAAGAAAGCAGAGGGGAATTTACCCATTTCACGGATGGAGAGAGAATCCTAGAGGGAATATAACTTGACAGCATCATAAAATATTAAAGATAAGCTCAGATCCAGAACCCAGGACTCAAAATTTCATCCGTCCATTCATTCATTGCTTCATTCAGCTAATATTCACTAAGTACTTATTTGTCATGCACCATGAGCCCCTGGGTCTTGCTTACCACATCCTCTTATCATTCTTCCACAACACAGACTCATATTTCTTCCTCACGCTTGGTATTTTATAGAGTATAGTCCTTTCCCTTCCACACTATCAGACTGCTAAGGTCAAAGTAGTGAGAGGAGTGTTACACGGCAAGACAGTATTGGACCCTGCTCTTGGAAGCATGCAGAGTCTAGAATTTGACTGGAAGTAACAGAGAGATGGTCTGAAGTCTTTGATTTCAGTTTCCAAGGGCCTGAAAGCATCCTCTCGGTGCCTTAGCCTGGGCTTCAGGGTTACAATTTGAGAAATGTAGCTTTCAGCTCAGAGCCTGGATCCATAAAGACCACAATCCAGCTTTGCTGGCCGTCAGCCATCAGAGCAACTGAGATAGACATGGAACCAGCCTGCTTGGTCACTTCCACAGGCACTGGGACACTCAGATGCAGATGCCAGCTACCAGCCCAGGATGCTCCCATCAAAGCAAGAAGTCTCTTCCCAAGACCTTCAGTGGGGGCCAAGGATGACTAGTGATGTCCAGTTCCTTCGACCCCTGCTAGACCTGCATGGCTGTCAGTTCCTTAACTTATCCTTAGAGGGAAGTAGGAATTCTCCTGGAAGGAGGATAGTGATTTCATAGGAGAAAATTAATTGTCATAGGGAAAAAAGGTATTAGTGATCTCAGAGCACATGAGTGTTTTTTTTTAAAGTCCTTGGAAAACTCACTTTTACAGTCCTCCGAGACTGCTTTCTTGCTTCACTTTCCCCTCCTTCCCATAAGGTATTCTCCACTGCACTCTTCCCAAACTCTCAAACACACCAGTTTTATTCCTGCCTCCCCAACATCTCCTCAACCATCTGAAGTGCATCTCTCCTTTCTACCTGTTTAAGCAAGTCCTGCTCACTCTTCTAAGTCAGATTCAAGTTTGACAATGGAATCACTTCTTTCCCCCCAACTATCTATGGTCTGGAGAGAGGGGCCCACACCACAGCATTCATCATGGCTCCCCTCTGTTTCTCTTTACGTGTGTCGATCCCACATTTCCTCTGAGATTATACGCCTTGTGTGGTACAGGCAATCTATCGTGTACTCTTTCGTGTATAAACTTAACACTCCATTTTTAAAAAATTAAATGTTGTTCTTGCTGTTATTGTTTTTCAAGCATTGGGTGAGGCCTTTGGTCTCACATAATAGATGCTGTATTCTAAAGAGCTAATCCAAATTTGGGGTCTAAGTGGATTTGCCATCTGCTATGAACAGTTTTAAGTAGATGAGACTGCCATGCGGGGAAGACTTTGGGGCACGGAGACAACTTCCCAAGGAGGTCCTGCATATACATCTGGGGATTAGCAATGGTGACGTCTTTGAAAATGAGGTGACCCAAGAGAAAGTCAAGGAACTCAGCTCCCTCCTCTCTCAGTAACTTTTGGAAATCTTAGAGAAGAGACGGCATGCGGGTGAGACCCAGATCCAAAGGCCAGGCTTCCCAGACGAACATGCAGGCTTGTTGGGGAGGGAACACTGGTAATTGGAGAGGGGACACATATGCCCCCTGTCCAGACGCACTTGTGAAAGACCCTGTGTCAACTGCCCCAGTTTTCTCACCACATCCCACCCCCTCCAAAGCTGGCCGAGAGCCAGGCAGACCTCCAACATTAAAATTGGCAAATGAGACCCGAGCCTTGATCTCCCCCTCCCCATCTCTTTGAGTGAGGATTTTGGTGCCAGCACCATATGTTGAAAAGGCCCCAAGCACAATCCTATTACCATTGCAGGAGGCATTAAATAATTATATGAATTTACCTAAATATAGAAAAAAGTCTTTACAAATCAGGGACACTTGGCCCATTTTCCGGCTGCACATTTTTCTCTTGGCATGGCGCGCTGTCCTGTTGGGTTCCCATTGCTACTTGGAGTGTTTCCTTGAATTGTGGGGCACATAGCTTCTCTTGTTCTGTTTAATTTTCTCAAAGCTCATTCTGTATGCTGGCTATGAACTTATTATATGGAAAAAAATGGCCACAAAGGTATGGATTGTGCTGAAGTGTACCCTGAGGGGGAGTGCATATAAATAGTAATTTCTCGTATATGAAACCTTCCAAGAGGCCGTCTTTCATGAGATTGCTTTACAAAAAAGGCTGAAGGAACGGAAAGGGGAAGAAAGGAGAGGGCAGGAAAGGATTAAAAGGGGAAAGGGAAAGGGGTTATGTCATGGAGTTAGAGGTAGGCCATCTGGGTTCCATGCATCTGAAGACCTCGAATGGGATTTTACTTTGGTGGACTTTCCACGGAAACACCTCTTCTTTAGTCTGTATTTTCCCTGTCAACGAAATCATGTTGACGGTGAGATGTGTCTCAATCATGCACCTCTACCGTTTGCTGTGGAATTGGAGGGCTGACATGAGGGTCCTACCTACATAGCTCTGTCCCCCTTGAAGCAGCCTGTCCTCTCAGGAACGCCAGAGTGACTGTCACCCAGGCAACCCAACTGGAAAGGCCAAGGAAAGGGAGGTCCTTGTCCCTTACAAGTTCCTCTGATCCAGGAACTGTCCAGGATTCCCTTCCTTGGAATAAGGGCTTCTAGAAGATGCTTCTCAAAAGCTCTGTGAAAGTCCAAGGTTTTTTCTTTTGTTTCTAGCCCACTGAAGAAAGACTTTTTTTTTTTTTTTCCATCACCGCACTTGGATTCCTGTTACTTTCTAGTCCTGTCTCCTTGTGAACCAGTAACCAAGAGTGAGTGAGGACCCGTCCACAGCCCACCCCTTGAGCAGCTGTCTTCTAAAGCACAGGGAGATGAGATGCAGCTGAAGTGGCCCCTTCTGAGAGATGTGTCCATTGATGTTGGGTGTAGGCGGTCACATCTTTGTCAGAGCAGAGATATAAAATGAGCGGCTGGGGACCCAGAAGATGAACCTTCCCAGCCTCACAAGTTTACAGAGGGCCCACCTAGCCTGAAAAGAGTGCTGACTACCACCAGCCCTCACCACAGTCTCTGAGGTCCTGGGGGAGACTAGTCTTCAGATACGGCCAGGGGAGCTGTAGAAGCCTAAGCACGAATTTTTAAGGTAATGTGTGTGCCTTTTTAAACGGTATTAGTATGTGGTTAAGACAATAGTGAAAAGATGGCAGAGGAAACGAAGAAAGGTGACTTTTTTTTTTTTTTTTTTTTTTTTTGCTGTACGCGGGCCTCTCACTGTTGTGGCCTCTCCCGCTGCGGAGCACAGGCTCCGGACGCGCAGGCCCAGCAACCATGGCCCGCGGGCCCAGCCGCTCCGCGGCATGTGGGATCCTCCCGGACCGGGGCACGAACCCGCGTCCCCCGCATCGGCAGGCGGACTCCCAACCACTGCGCCACCAGGGAAGCCCAGAAAGGTGATTTTTTAAGTTCCTAACTTCCCCTCCCAAAAGCGGTGCCGGTCCCACCTCACAAAATATTTGCTGTTCTGAAGTCAGGGTCTGGCAGGGCCTCTGCCTCTAGACGTTACAAAAGATGCAATTTTCCGAACTTCGCCACCCTCCTTCCTGCTCACGTCCAGCCTGTTCTATACGTGACTTCTCTCTCTTCCCCGCTGTCAATTTCAGGCATTAGGCTGGTGCCATTTCCTCAACAGTCTGGCAGTGTACACTTCATCGCCTGTGAGCTTGTTAAAAATGCAGAATCTCAGGCCGTGCCATGCCCCCAGCCTACCTCAGATGCCACATTTTAACAGCATCCTCAAGTGGTTTCCGTCCACATGCTTCTCTTGGAAGCGATGACAGTGACATGACATGTGCATTCAGTTCTACCCTCTGACATGTGGGAGATGGTATAAGCAGGATAACCTAAGGGAGGTGAAGGACAGGAAGCCAATAAGGTAAAACAAAGGGCTAGAATATCAGAAAAGCTACTCTCATCCCTAGACCTGAAGGGGCAAAGAGAGGAAGTCCCAGCATCCCAGAAGCTGTAGGAGAGAGCCCCTGACAGAGGCTGGGGTGTCTTATGAAGGGTGTGGTCTTCAGTAGAGGAACAGGGGAACATACACTCTTCCAATCCTGGGGAAATAAATACCCCAACCTCTCTCTTCTTTCCCCCTCTCTCTGCTAGCAAAGTCTCTATTAAATGTTGAATTGTGTCCCCCAAAAGATATGTTGAAGTCCTAACCCCCAATACCTCAGAATGTGACCTTATTTGGAAATGAGATCCTTGCAGATGTAATTAGTTAAGACAAAGGCATACTGGAGTAGGGTGGACCCTTAATACAATATGGCTGGTATCCTTATAAAAACAGAAGATGCACAGAGACAGACAGACACAGGGAGAAGATGGCCCTGTGAGGATGGAGGCAGAGACTGAAATAATGATCTTCAAGCCAAAGTCTGCTGGCAAGCACCAGGCACTGGAAGAGGCAAGGAAGGATTCTTCCCTGCAGGTTTCGGAGGTAACAAGCCCCTGCTGCCACCTTGATTTTGGACTTCCAGACTCCAGAACTGTGTGCTAATAAATGTCTCTTGTTTTCAGCCACTCGGTTTGTGGGGCTGTGTCACTGCAGCCCTAAGAAAAGGATATAGTCCCCAAATGGAAGGCAGAGAACAAGAGAACCAGTTAATACGAGGGTGGAAAAAATAGAGAAGGAATCTGGAGGAACAAACACTGAGTGCCCAACAGACAGGAGCTATCGGAGTAGACTGATAGAGGAACTTCCCTGGCGGTCCTGTGGTTAGGACTCCACGCTCCCAATGCAGGGGGCACGGGTTCGATCCCGGGTTGGGGAGCTAAGATCCCACATGCTGCATGGTGCTGCCAGAAAAAAAAAAAAAAAAAAGGAAAGAAAGAAAGAAAAGGAATAGACTGATAGAAAGCTATTAGGTTAAAAGAAAAAACAAAAAGTTCTCCTTTCGTAAGAGTTTCCAAACCTGGCTGCTGCTGGCTCCCTTCCCTGGCCACAGTATGTGAGCATAAGGCCAGCATGCAGAGGGGATAGGGCATTGAGAGTGAGATAGCAGATGATAAACCTGATGGCTTAATTTAAGCTCTTGATCCAGCAATATGTGAAGCCTCTCTCCTTTTTGACTCGATCTACTGTCTCCAAAGACCTAAATGCCAGAGAATGGTAATATATTTTACTTACTTTCATGAGTCCTTCTGGCTAATCTTGATATCTTTCCTGAGAGAAAGAAAGCAACACCTTCCAGACAGGAAATTGGTTAGGAACCAGTCCATATGAAACAAACAAACAAACAAACACTTCTTATAAAACCAAACATATAGTTCCTTGCAGATCCTTTTTATGAAAAATCAGAAACAGCCTAGTTGCCCAACGTAAGGGGATTAGGCAAATGAATTTTCTACATCCATTCAATGAAATTCTAATTAGGCAAAAATTATGACATGAGAAGATAGTTTTTGAAATGTCCTCTGCAGGACCCCAAGGTTTTTCTCAGAACCCCTCACAGATGGAAGGGTGTGAGTGAATACACTGAGCTACGGATACATAATTCTGATTTAACCAGAGTGTTTTATTTTGACCTGTTTTTATCCTTTTGGCTTCCAGATAGGATTTCCATTGAATGAAGCGTTCCAGGCAGCACGCATTAAGTATGTCAGTTGGGTTGAAGATATCCATTGTTTACCTTTTATGCACATGGGTAGCACTGGGGGAATCACAGGGCAGAAGAGTCCAGGTTTGATGAGGAGAAGAAGATCTGAGAATGATTGTGGCCGGCTCATGACTCAGAGCTCAGGTAAAACTGATCCATGTGGATGAAGAGGTCGAGTGCAGAGAGAAAAGACCCTGACTCGGAGCAGGGAGATCTGGATTCTCGGCCCCATGGTGTCACCAGCAGGCAATGTGCTGGGCTGTGGTTTCCTTGTCCTTAAAGGTCAAGGGCTCCACCTGGATGATCTCTTATGTTCTCATGGACACACCAATGTTCTTTAGTACTATGGAGAACCTTGTGTAATGTCAAAAAAAATTTTCCCAAAATACCCACACTCATTGTCTGCATATCCATGCCTAATTCCAACTTTTCTTATGTATTTTCTGCTCTTTTCCTAGACATGAACCAGATATATGGATAGAAATAGTCTGCGACAGATACAACATTGAATTTAATCTCCGTATATATTTGTATCTCTACCCATCTATCTCCATAGCATCTATAGAGAAAGAGCTTGAGAGAGAGAGATTATCTATATCTATGTATCTATATCATCTATCTATCTATCTATCGCCTATCTATCTATCTCTCAAGAGAATAGACTGTTTTCATCCATTTTCGTAGGATGGTAGTGCTGGGAGAGGTGGTAAACTGTAGAGTCAAACCTGTTCATTCCTCATGAAACTGACGCTCAAGAGAGGGTATGACATAACCAAAGTTATACAGTTAGTTGACATCCAACCCCCAAATAAACCCAAAGATTTTAAAGTCAAAATTAACAGCTCTTCACACTACAGTTGTTAACTTCACACTATACCCTAACATGTACTTGCTGTACTTTCTGAGCTCTTGAAGAGGGAAAAAAACAAAAACAAAAAAAACCTGTCTCTGAACTTCTGCTCGCCTAATGAACTCATCCGATTTACCAGATGTACGAAAGTGAAACAAATCTGATGCACAGTCCGTTAATCCTGCATGTTTCTTGGCGGCAGCCTCTGAAACAGCGGGAGGACAGTACTCCAGCCTGCAGTGGTGTTACGGATCACAACGGAAGCATACTGTCATCAGATTAATTTTCCAACGCTCCTACCCCCAACCACAAAATCCTGAGAGAACGAGTGTCAAATACACTTAATAATTGCATAATTATGACATCTGTTACTCTCCAGCACCTCTTAGTGGAAAATTAACTGAAGAAATAGCAGGTTCAAAGATGTGTTAACACTCTGATAGCAGATTTAATTGAAATATGACGGGGGAGGATAATGGAGATTAAATTAAGCTCTCAGATAATCATCTGACACAAAGATAATTGAGCCAGCCTCTGCCACGTTGATGAACGCTTCGGAGATGCTGCGCGGGGTGGCATTTTGAGTATCTTATCCTTCAGGCAAAATGGAATTCTTCTCCCTCCCCCTCCTTCTTCTCTCTCTCTTGTCATTCAACATTTGTATCCTCCAAATCGATAATGTGAACAGCCGCATAATTGGAAATAAAAGATGATCTGAAATCCACAGGAAATTAGGTTTAGGTGCTCTGAGGAGATACAGTCTCATCCTAGACACAGGGTGAGTTTTTATGAGCCCTCCATAAGACAGATGTGCCCCTACCCTGAAGACTCACAGGGAGTGTTTTTCCAATACCTCTGTCCTCAACGGAGAGAACTTCCCATGTGTGAGATGGGGAGGGGGCCAAAGACAAGAAGAAGGGACAACAGTCGCTTTGTGCTTTTTCTCCTCCCACAGGGAACATCACCGTGCTTTGTAGGGCAAGCTCAGGATGTAGTGTGCGCTGAAGAACTGGTACCCAGTGCTGGAGGGCACAGAGTCATCCTAGAAGGCAACTGGCTCCTGGTGGTTATTAGCGAATGTCCTGGGGTGGGATGGGGTGGCATGTGGTGAACAGTTGAAAGCAGGAAGTTCTGGTTGCTGTCATTGAAAGTGTCCTCCTTCAACAGTCCTAGAGAGTAGGTCCCCACCATGTCTCCCCTTCCTTTAACTTAGGGAACACCTGCCTTTCCAAGGGCTGTGAGAGGCAAGCTAAGTGTAGACAATAAGATGGCATATGCAGAAGGAGTCTTCACCCTTCCTCCACTAAACCAATGCCCCAGCGGCTCAGAATTTCAAGTTTGGGACTTTAGACCAATGTGATTTATCTGCTTTACCAATGTGAAGTCGAGAGAGTGTGGTCACATCTCCTTTCAGAGTCCGCTGAAGCATCTGTATCACATTTCCCTCTTATTCTTCTCTTCCTTGCCATCACCCTGCCCACGAACACACCAAGAATTCCCTGTCCGTGTAGTACAGGGGTACTTCACTACCCCTGTGCAGTGACAGAATTCAGGGACACCCCCTTGGCACTGGAGGATGCCACTGACACAAGTGCCCCCAGAAGTGGATTGCCTAGCAGACAACCACCCAGGGCAAAGCTGGGGCCCTAAACCTAACATGGGAGGAAGAAATCTTCCTCACCCTGGTGCAGCCATGTGCATATTGTGCCTGTGGGATTCAAACAAGGGGGCCTAGGCAGAGCCTCTTAACTCCAGTGGCATGAACCACATACTCTAGTTCAGATCCACATCTCAGCAGTAAGTCCTTCAATGGACCGTGGAGCCTGCGAACCAGGGAATTCCCTCCAAATTTGGTCAGAGCATCCACACTCCAAGCAGTCATCTTCTTTCACAGGGTCTCCAGGGCACAGTGCCCCACTATGGCTGAGACAGAGTCTGGCATCCAGGGTCTCACAGATGGCAAAGTTCCCCTTTCACCACCCAGCCTTCTTTTTCGAACCTCACAGAGATTTTATTTTACAAAGCTCATTGCTCCTCTCGATTATGAGGCTCAGGTAGGACCTATGATTCTGCAAGATCACAGTAACGTTTAAACCTGGAGAGAACGATGGCGTTCTCCACCCCATCCCTTCCGTCCCAGAAGAGTTCCGTGACTAAACTTTCCCAACTCCTGGATATCAGCAGTAAATTACCTCTCATCCAGCCCCCAGCTAATTTATGATGGCAAAGCTTAGAATATGGCTGGTCCCATCTGTCCTATAATTTCTGTCTTAAATTGTTGATTTATTGAAGCATCAAAGCACAAGGCATCTCATGAGAAGGCAACTTAAGGGATTGTTTTAATCATCCTCCTGCAGCCAGGTAATATGGCACCAGAAATTCCTTCCAAAAAGATTCTTGACCTTCCTCTGACCTCTCTTTTTATCTGCAGGATGGGTGTGTGGCGCCCATAAATCAACTAAATCCACCTCTTTCTGTCTAGTCTGATGCTGCCAGTTGACACTGGATGGCTGGACTCTGCCTAGAGAAAATGTTCGAAACCCACAATGGTGACATGTGTTGTTGCTTCCACCCCTCTTGGGAATTTCTACAGTTCCTTGGAGAAGTTGATTACTTTTTGAATTGTGTATCATTTTGTCTTCTTGGGCAAAGTACACAATCAATGATATGTTTCGCTGAGTATGTAAATGACTTTTACATATTTCAAAATAATATCTAATTAAAATGTCAAGGTTATAGGTCATGTAGCAGGAGTGGACAGGGCTCCACCTCCTCCTTCAGCCTCTCAAAGTAACATTTAAAATATGTCCTATAATTAGGAGCAATTATAAATTCCAATTAAAAAGAAACCTGCACAATTCTGACCATATTTTTCTTTGAAGTTTCTTGCTTTAATTTATGTGCTTGGTGCACCAAATTGTCTCAGCTTCCTCAGATATGTTTCCAGACAGAAAAGTCTCCCAAAACGGCAGAGAGAAAAGCAGACCAAATGTAAGAAAAGTAGTAAAGTTCATTAAAATGGGTTATTGCACCTATAACTTCTGGACTTGGCGTTCATTGATTAGAGATTAAACATCATCCTTTGTACTACTCAGATTGGGATTTTTAATTAGGATGTCATTATTACACAGATATAATGAAGGCCAAATTGATTTCTGAGACCTTTTGAAATAATAGCACTACTTCTGCAAAATGAAAATCATAATAGATTATTGACTTCTTCAGGAGTTTTGATCCAAGGGCACCTCCCCAGTGTCAGCATTTTCAATATTTTTAGTTTCATGCAAAGAGACACTCATAATTAAGCTTACATTAGAAGTTTCTGCACATTGACTCTGTGTTATGGATGCCCATGGCGTCACATTGATTACCCTTAAATTATAAGAGCAGTGACGTCGCTTGTTGCTGAAGTCCTTTATATACCATAGAGCCTTTGTGTAATTTAGAAACTGTCCGGATTCATAACGGGTAACATACCTGATTCACAAGATCAGGAGTTCACCAACTTTCTTAAATCATAGGCTCTTCACATCTCAGTAATTTTTTCAGGGTGCTCCTAATTCAAAAGAAATAATAGTTCCATGTATTAGTCAAGTCCAAACAACTTAATAAGTATTTATGTCCTAACAACTTCCTAGGCATATTAAAAAAACATAAATGGAAAGAAAAACATATTATGTTCATTTTGTTTTTGAATACCCACAAATACTTCTAATGGGATGTCTGTACCTGTTGGGCTCTGCACAGCTTCTCAAGTTTTGGAATCAGGTTGGACCCTGCCACCCTCATTTCCTGTTTCACATTGATGTTTATTTGGGTCTTGCTTTTTATCACAGCAACCAATGGAAAACCCAGCTTCACAGAGATAGGATGTCACTGAAAGTAATACAGCATGATCGAATGTTGAAACTGTGAACGAACGACCTCAAGCTAGTAGTTTGCAAGGTGTCTGAGAAATGTTACTGTGTTTCCTCGAAAATTTAAAATATCCATCAGGGCCCCTGTGAACTCACTGGGGCACCCTGGGTACCCTGGCACACAGTTTGGGAACCATGACACTAGCCTTAAGTTTCTTGATATTATGGGGCATGTGTTGTCCATCTTTGTAGTGACTCACGTACTCAATAGACACTGTTTAAAGAATGGTGCTTTTTGTTAGCACTTTTCTTGTTTAGATCATTTTAATTCAAAGTACGACAATTTGATAACATACACGTACACTGCCAACACTTGATATATTTTCTGGCACATACTCAGAGGGCTTAAGTCGAGGAAGTCATCTCGAGTTGGGACATTTCACAGATACTTCTCTGTGAGGAAAAGAAATATCTCTGAGTGTCTTATGTTTTCTCCACAACTAAGAAAATCCTTAAAGCCCCATCAACAGCTCATTCCATAAGGCATTAGAGATATACATAGAGAAGTGAGTGCTTGGACTAAAGAATTCCTGGAACCACCTGATCTTATCCCAAAGTGGATGGAGGTGCTTATGTCCAGAAATAGAGGCTCTCATCCCTGACCTTAAACTCCCTCTGAGCATGGTAGCCTTTGCCTATGAGTCCCACTGATACCATACATCTGAGAATCTGGAGAACAACACACCCCACAATGCACCAACGGCTGAACAACAATGCCCCGTGGTATAGCTACACAATGGAATACCATTCAGTCTTAAAAAGGAATGCAATTCTGATTCAACACAAGTGAGCCTTGAGAATATTATGCTAAGTGAAAGAGGCCAGGCAGAAAATGTCACACATGGTATGATTCCATTTATATGAAGGATCTAGAATAGGCAAATTCATGGAGACCAAAAGTAGAATCATGTTTACCAGGAGACGAAAGGAGGGGGGAATGGGGAGTTATTGTTTAATGGGTACAGAGTTTCTGTTTGGGATGATAAAAATGTTCTGGAAATGGATAGTGGTAATGGTTATGCAACTTTGTCAATATGCTTATTGCCACTGAATTGTACACTTAAAAATGGTTAAAATGGGGCTTCCCTGGTGGCGCAGTGGTTGCGCGTCCGCCTGCCGTCAGTATGCTTATTGCCACTGAATTGTACACTTAAAAATGGTTAAAATTGTAAATTTTCTGTTATGTCTATTTTAACACACACACACACACACACACACACACGGCCTGGAAAATGTGGTCACTTAAAAAGATGACACCAATAAAAAAAGTTAGAAGTGCAAAAACCCCACAGACACCGTCTCTCTCTCTTTTTAAAAAAAACATTCACTCATTTATTCAGTTCACATATATTGAGCCTATACTGCTAATTTTTTTTTAACATCTTTATTGGAGTATAATTGCTTTACAATGTTGTGTTAGTTTCTGCCGTATAACAAAGTGAATCAGCTATACATACACATACATCCCCATATCTCTTTCCTCTTGCGTCTCCCTGCCTCCCACCCCCCCTATCCCACCCCTCTAGGTGGTCACACAGCACCGAGCTGATCTCCCTGGACTATGCCATGAAATGCTCAGTCATAACAAGGGTTGGCAAACTTTCTCTGTAAAGGGCCAAATAGTAAATATTTTAGTCTTTACAGACTTAACGATCTCTGTTGCAACTACTCAACTCTGCCCTTGAACTGTGAAAGTAGCTACAGATAGTATGTAAACTGATGAGCGTGGCTGATTTCCAGCAAACCTTTATGGATGGCACTGATCTTAAGTGTCATATGATTCTCACATACCATAAAATATGGTTCTTCTTTTGACTTTTTTTCTCAAACATTTAAAAATGTAAAAACCGTTCTTAGGTTTTGGGTCGTACTAGATAGAAGGCCAGATTTGGCCCCTAAGCTGAAGTTTGCTGAGCTAGAACCTCACATCAACGATGAGACAGTCCCGTACTAATAATATTCAGAATCTCTCTGAACGTTAGGGATTGTGTTCTAAGGTGGATAGGAAATGCCACCCTTGGAAAATTTGTCAGTTCGTGACTCAGCCAGAACGAGGCATTCTATGACTGAGCCAAACCTGGAGTTGGCTCTCATTTCTTCTTCTTGAAATTTTGTCCTACTGACCAATCATGTCCCAAAGGCCAGCCCAGCGCCCTGTTGATCCAGTCAGGGAGAAAATCCATTTGATTCACTACAGGATGCAAAGAATGCTTCTAAACATCTCTTGCACTCTTGCAGGATTATTTCCACTGAAATAGAGACCTTCAAGTAATTGTGGAATTCATGAAAGACTTTTTTAAAAGGGAAGGGGACAAGGGGACTTCTCGGTGCTGCTGAACTGAAGTGATAGAAATGTATATATGTATATATACATATACACATATACACACACGTATATATATGTATATATACGTGTGTGTATATATATATACGTATATACATACAAATATAAATACATACATATCTTTGATTTGTAGATTTCTCCTCCCAGGTCTGCATTAGAAGTCTCTATATCAGCTCATGGTACCATTTTGTCAAAACAATGAACAACATTATATATAAATATATATATATATATATTTTTTTTAATCAGCAATGGCAGACTTTCTGAAAGGGAATTTTAGGCAAAAGGGCCAAGGGAGCTTCCCAGCACTACCAAAATAATATGATTCAGGCAACAGCCTCATTACATATCTACCCAGATTTTTTGGATGAGCAGAATTTATTCAACAAATTTTACTAAGCACCTACTTTGAGCTAAGCTTTGGGGATACACACTTCTTGAGAAACTCATATTCTGAGGTGTTAGTTTGCTTTCTTGTTGGTTTTTTGTTTTTGTTTGTTTGTTTGGAGGTGGGGTTGGGAAAGGGATTGCAGTGTATAAATACCAGAGTCCCTAATGGTTAAGAATTTAGTTCTTACCATGCTGGCTGCTGTCCCCTGGAACTTTACTTAAACAAGAGGAATTTCTTCTCATACCAGCTACAGCTGTTTAGAAATGGGGTCTCCGGTCAGCTGCTGTGACATCACAAGCTGGGCAACAGAAAGATGGGTGCAGGCAGCCTTCTCTGTGTACAAGTCTATAGGTTATCCTCCAATGGCTCAGAACATCCTGTGAAAGGTGAGGGCTGCTAAGAGGAAGAGCAGGGCAAGCTGTCACCCTGGGCTGCTTTCCTGCATTTTGGATTCTTCCTCTAATTCTTAACATCTCTCTCTCTCTTTGATTCTTAGATTTCTCCTCCCATTTCTGCATTAGAAGTCTCTATATCAGCTCATGGTACCATCTTGTCAAAACAATGAACAATAATAGTTCACAGTGAGCTCTAAATAATTTAAATATTTGGTTACAATGAAGATGGCCACAGCCTGTACATCTATCTGAGCTCAGAAAGGGTTTCCTTCATTAGTTCTAACTTTATTTCCCATAAAATAGGAGGTCATTTGAGTAAAATGATAGTTGGAAAAAATTTTTAAACAGAACCAGCAAATAAACATGGTCTTTATGAGGTGTAACTTAATCCCCAGCTGATGTCATGTTTCATGTTTCAACAGCCAGAAAATGTCTGACATCTATATATCAGGCAGATTTATGGAGACTTCAGGGTAAGAGTTAAGAGGATTTCTTAAGTAAGGATAGTGTGTTGGTCTGGGGGTAATTTGCAGCTTCTGTTATCCATAGATCGAAATGTGCACTTTTGGGCAAATTATAGGAATATGCCTTTTCACTTAATCTCTTTTTTATGTTTAAAAAGTCCTTGGATATGGGAGATGAGTGCATGAGAGAAGAGAGAGAGAGGGAGAGAAACTAAAAATATGGTTCTCCTTTGCCCCTATTTGGTCATTGATGTTGCTCTGGCAATACTAGAGAGAAAAGAAAAGATCTTGCATTGCAGACCTCAGAATCATAAACCACTCACAGGCTCTCTCCACTCCCATGCATCTCTTGGTGGCAGAATGGTTGTGTTGGCTGCAGTGGGTAACCAAAAATGTAGCACCCTCACGGTTTCCTATCAAGTGCCTATTGGACCTGCACAATTCCAGCAGTTACCCCACAGGGACTGAGCTTTCCAAACATAAACCTCTCTTCATATCATACAAGTTGGTGGTCAATTAGCCCAGAAAAATGATTTTAAAGTAGCCCCAGCAAAAATGACTCACTTCAGTTTTGACATTTATCTGGAGATTTTATCCAAGTTTCCCTTTAGGTCTCCTCACTCTGGTGAATGAGTAAGAATAAGTCACACTAACTGATACAGCAAAGTCCCCCATGTCTCAGTGGCTTAACACAGTCCAGGTGTATTTTTTGCTTATACTGTAGTCCTATTGAGTGTTTAGAGAGTGGACTTCTATATGGTGACTCAAGTAGTCAATGTCTTTCCAGTTTGTGACTTTGCCATCTGCAAAAACTTGGAGTCTACTAGATTCTCTGCATTCCCCTGGGAAATGAGAAAGAAAGCAAGAGAGAAAAGTCAGGAGAAGTACATAGGAGGTTTACTGGATCACTGGGCAGACTGGGTCACATGCTTCCCTTAACTGCAAAGGATGCTGAGAAAGGCAGACAACTTGTTTCCAACCTCTATTCTGTTTTGTTTTTTTGTTTGTGTCAGTTTGTTTGGCCGTGCTGCAAGGCATGTAGGATCTTATTCCCCCTACCAGGGATCAAACCTGAGCCCCCGGGCTTCCCTGGTGGCGCAGTGGTTGAGAGTCCGCCTGCCGATGCAGGGCACACGGGTTCGCGCCCCGGTCCGGGAAGATCCCACGTGCCGCAGAGCGGCTGGGCCCGTGAGCCATGGCCACTGAGCCTGCGCGTCCGGAGCCTGTGCTCCGCAATGGGAGAGGCCACAGCAGTGAGAGGCCCGCGTACCGCAAAAAAAAAAAAACAACAAAAAAACCTGCGCCCCCTGCATTGGAAGCTCGGAGTCTTAACCACTGGACTGCCAGGGAAGTCCCTCCAACCTCTATTCTGTTGCACAAACCACAGTACAGCACTGTTGAATGGCTGCTGGAATTTCCTCAGAGACAGAAGGACTTGAAATAAATGACAAAAACAAATGTAGCTTTTTGTTTTTACATTTGTAAAAAAATTTCATTGTGAACAGTGGGCTTAATTTCACTTGGCTCTCACACTAGTCGTATGAGGCATGGTTATCCCTACTTTTAAATGGGGCTCTGAGTGGCGGGGGGGACTTGCCTGTGCCCCAGGTCTAAGAGACAGAATCTTAATCAGGACCCAGGTATCCCAGTGTTGAATTTGCAGTTTTTACTACTGTATTGAAATTGTAGGGGGTAAATGGTACTTGGGGGTGGGAGGCGGGGGTTATCTCAAGAAAGCTGGAAGAGAAGAAAAAAGTTTCTTCTCTTTAAGAAATTAAAGCATAACTTTTCATTGTGTCATATTAATATAAGAATATGAATGGTGATGACATCAGCCAGGACAAGCAGATGACCTCCCAGCAATGGCTCAGAATGAAGGAAAAACAGTTAAACGAGCACAGAAATATTTGAGAGGGTTAAGGTTAGAATCCTTGTGTGTGTTAATTTCCACAGCTGGTACAAGCCTAATAAAATGTTTTCATCCTTCCTGCCAAAGAAAGAGTAGAGTTCAACCCCCTTTGCAGCTCCAAAGAGATGTCACAAGGCTTCATAATCATGATTTCAAAGAGGTTTGTGGAAATGTTTCATTAATTCTTATAAAGAAATCTTTTTTTCTTAATTTTTTCATTAACTTCAGACATTTACTTGCAATTACATTTGTTCGGTGAATACAGTGACAGAAATTAATAATTCATAGCTTTTGTCAGGCAAAATTTTTTTAAAAAGGGCAGTTGTTCAATCAAATGCAACTTTAAATGTATCACTTTTATTTAAATAAGATTTTTAAAAATAAACAAAGGGGACTGTTATTGTACTTCCTATAAATCTCCTCTTTTCCAAATTTTATCTTATGCTCTAACCAGTGACATGAAATCTTGGGTTGTTCAGAGCCCATCAGGAAAATAACAGGTTCAGATCTGATGTTCTGAAAATGGGGGAACTTGACTCAAGCTCCGTGTGTATGGCACTGCCTGGGTCTTCTGGGGCGTTGTGGTTGGTGACGGAGAACTGGAGCGTGAGAAAGCTGAAAGGGGCCGAAAAGATGGTGCCTTCCTGACAACCTCTCCTCTGACAATTGGGGAAGTTCAAGTTCAGAGAGAGAGTGAATCTTTCAAGGTCACAGAGTGAGTTAGCAGCATAAACAGAGCTCAGCTAACATCTCCTGACCCTTGGCCAAGGCTCTCCCAACCTGCGTTGCTCTCTTCAAGTCAACTTCCTACCAGAGCCAGCCTGCCTGCCAAGTGGCTACTTAGGGATTTTGGTGTAAGGTGTTCTAGGCAGACCAAAACTTTCATCCCAACTGCCTAAACAACTGACCTGAAATTCTACCATTAAAGTTTGGTTACTTTGGATTATGAAGACTTTTAAAAATCATGTTCCCCTTGTTAAAATGAAAGTATTCATCACTTGAAATCAGCTTAGATGGAAAGGAATAAAGAAGGCCAAGGCCTGGCAGAAATAGGCTCATAAGGGGAACAAAGTCTTCAATTAGGTCTCAAGACAGTGGATGAGATGGATTCTCTAGGTCTCTCTGCCTCTCCCTGCCTTTAAGAACCTGGCTGGCAAATCAATTGTACCCGTTCGTTGGTCCAGTCAAAAAGAAGATAATAGAGTCAGACTTAAAAGAAAAGAAAAATCAAACCATGAGACACTTCCTGGAAGTGGCTAGCTAGGGTCTCTGGGAAGGGCAGTTTAGCATAATGGACAAGAATTGAATATCTCTAGGTTTGATTCTTTATTCAACTAGTTATAAGTTCAGTGCCTTGGAAAAATCACTACTAACTTCTCTGAGTCGTACTTTCTTTATAAAATGGAGATGTATTCGTTAGCTATTGTGCTGTAACAAAAGGCCCCAGAATGCAGGGGTTTAAAAGAGCAGTTATTTGTTCTCATGTGTCTGAGGGTCAGCTGTGGTGGCTTTGCTTCTCACTGAAGTCTGTGGGTTAGTATGAGTGGCTCTGCTCTTTGTATGTGCCTCTCACTGTCTTTCTGGGACCAGCAGACAAGTTGGTTCTTCTTAAGGTGATTCAGGAGGGCAGGAGGAAACACGTGTGGCCTCTAAAGACTGAGGCTTAGACTGGCACTTCCAATTGTCTATCCTTGGCCAAAACAAGGATGTGGCCAAGCCCAAAGTCAAGGGATAAATTCTGCCCCAAATGAGACTATGGCAAGAGTATGGAGGAAGTGAGGAGTGAAGAATCCCCTCCACCAAATTTATCATACAGGATAGTAAAAGTACTTTCTCACTGCATTGTTCTGACAGTTAGATAAGAAAGTGTGTTTATTGTGCTGATGGCTGTCTGTGCCCTCTCAGAGAATGGCAGGGTATACCTAGAGGTGAGTATGCTTGGGGTCCTCTCCTGGGTAAAGCAGCAATGATGGATTAGGGCCTAAGGATTTCTCTTTTTGATTTGGTTAGTTTCTACAGAGGGTGTCTCCTGGAGGTGAGGAAATGTGTGGTCTTCCTCGATCCACCCATTTCCTGCTTCCACGTACAGTATTGACCCTCATCTCACACACAAAAAGAAGCAAATGGATTTGATTAGCAACTACTTTCATCTACATCCTAATTGAAGTCTCTGGGACTTCCTTGTTTCAGAAAATCCCATTTTAATGCACAACACATCAGGTAGTCAAAAGAATTCCTTCTCTCATCGGCCCTCCTACCCCTCCCAACCAGGGAGTTTGTTCACCATTTTCCCATCAGCTCCAACCGTTGGATCTAGACCCATGCATTCAGGCTCCGGGCTGGAAGAGTCTCTTCCTGCTTTTGATTCAGGCCATGAATCACTCTGTCCTAAAGCACTTAAAACTGGAGGCAAAATGCCCCCAGTGGTGCCTGGTCCAGATGTCCCTCCACTGTGGACCTGCCTACTTCTCGCCAGGACCCCCGAGGTGCGAAGCCTACTCTCAGAGGCCGCTGCAGCTGAACTCGGTTGTAGCCGAGGAAGCAACCATTTGGCCATCTGAAAAGTCTGACCAGTTGGCACACTGCTGTCTCCAAATAAGCCGGCAGGAAACGGGGTTTCCTAAAACTCGGTTTTAAAGCACTTACAACAGGAAACCATTTCCCATGCATGTTAGATCTCTCTAATGACTGACTAACGAGAAACAGGCTATCTTAATACTCTGCCCCAAGCCATTACAAATGGCTTTCTTTCCAGACTTCATTAGAATATTTACTGCGATTTGGAGAGAAGACTTTTGACACTGCAGTCATAAAATTTACAGGCAAACGTTTTTTTCTTTCAGTCTAAGAAGAAACTTGGAAGAAGAGGGGAAACCCCTCGGCTCCCCCAGCCTCAACTCCTTCATTAGTGGTCTCCGAGAGTCTCGTCGTGACCTCTAGTTAAGAAAATAAACATCCCTGTGATAGTCCAGTGAATTGCCTTTAGAAAAAAACAGCGAGATCCGCTCCTTTGTCAACTCCTGCCTCTTTCATACGTATGTGGCAAGAAAGAGAAAAGTCACAGCGTGGGCCAGTCCTCGTGCTAAGCACTTTTGAAGTTATGCTACTGAATCATCGCAACCATGTTGTGAACGAGCAAGGTCATCATCCCTGTTTCACCTCTGAGAAAACTTCGGGCTGAAGTTACCAAAAATCACACAGTTCGTGAGTGACAGAGTTTGGAATGGATCAGTGGCTCCTTGAAGCACAGACCTTCTCTTACCTGCCTCACTACTCGTGCCTTGCCGCAAACAGACCCAGTCTACACAGGCAGTAGCTACTCTGTGCAAAAGAGCTGTGGACTCACTTTCACCTTGTTTTGAATTTCGTGTATTTGGTGCCTTCTTAAAGGTCATCAACCATAGTCCAACACAATTGACGTTAAGCCTCCGTCCAGAGAAAAGTCATCATGAGACGACGTGCGGTAGTGCAGGATTCAGTTGCGGTGGTGGCTGCCGAGCGGTGACGACATGCGACGGTGAGGAAAAGCAAAGTAGGGTGGGTGAATGGAGACTGATATCTGCAGGGAGGGGGCTGGAGGTGGGGACACTGATCTCAATTGTGTGGTCAGGGAAGAATTCTGATGAAGGGGCATTTAAGCAGAGACTTGAATGAGGGAGGGAGAGAAAAGCTATGAAATATTTTGACAGAACATTCTAGAATGAGGGGACAGGAAGGATTGGGGCACCACAGTGGAAGCATACAGCCCAGGTATCTCTGATGGTGTCCCTGTGGTCAAAGGTTGAATTGATAATTTGGAATATTCCAAGTTCTATATCTATACTACGTTAACATATCAGAAACCTGCATTCTTTCATCCTATAGTGTATCCCATGTCAGAAACATCTTCACTGAAGCTCACTTTAACAATAGGCCTTTGTGGGGTCTTTTTGTTTGTGTTTTATAGCTGGAAAATTTTATCATTTTGGTATAGGTGAATCACTCTGTTGTACACCCAAATCTAACACAACATGGTTAATCAACTATACTGCAATATAAAATAAAATTTTTTTTTAAAAAGCCTTTGGTTTTTATCACCAGAATAATGCTTCTCTAATCTCAGTAATGCTCTGTGGAATACCCTGTTCCCTAGGACACCCTATGTATTTAGAGATAAGAAAAAGATGGTCACTCCTAAAAACAATGTGCTTTCTCTTAGTACGTAATAAAGAGCAATTGACCTATAGTGTTTCTCCACTTTTGCCTTGATTCCTAGGAAGCTCGACGTTAAGTTGAATATTCAATTAAAACAACAAAGTTAGCCTTCAAGGCTTTTGAATATTTCTAAAGCTTAATCTTGTATCTGCTTTTTATTGCAAGCATCCTCTAGTCCTTTGGTAACTGGTGTACAAATAGCACATGGACATAAAACAATGTATGGCAAGAATATAATAAGTATTTATTTACCTAAAAAAATAACACTTATAATTAGCTCATTGGATACTTATTCCATTTACATGGAGGCCAACCTTGTGGCCTGACTAGATCAGAAAAAGAGAAACATTGTCATAGGTTGTTAGGCTGATGCACCCCTGAATGAATGAATCACATCTCCCAATATCCACATCCTTATGTAGCGTCCTCTCATGTGAACATTGAGTTTGGCCATGTGACTTGCTCTGCTCAAGGGGACATCAGCAAATATGCTGCAAGCAGAGACTTGATAAGCAATCACAGGTATTGGGGCTTGCCTTCCCACGATGTGAGACAGCCAGGTCCAGCTTTACTGAAGATAAAAGAAAGACCATACGGAGAGTGGTCCAACTATCATAGCTTTCCTAGTTGAGCCCAACCCCACTCTGATCCTCCAGCTTCATACAACCTCATGAATGAGTCTAGGCAAACAAGCAGAGCAACGATCCAAGTAGCCCATGGAATCATGGGGATCAATAGGTCTGCATTTCAAGCCTCTATGTTTTAGAGTAGCTTATTACACAGCAATACATAATACATGTGTCCAAAGACTTCTTTTAAGGACAAAATTCTAGAGAGGTGTTACTGAGTATCTGCGTCCAGTAAGCACTTGGCACATGCCTTAGAACACCAGGCCTTCCTTGAAGGACTTGTCTTGCCAGGAAGTAAAATATACGTACAAGAACACATATCTTCTGAGAACCTAACACATATAAAGAATCTCTCTTGAGCCAAGGGTTGCACTGATAGAAACACATAATCACTATCCTCAAAGAGCTTAGTAGATTATAAGGCCAAAATAATTTAGACAGTCTGGGATTGCAAGAGAGACAGATGAATGCAAAAAGTAGAATAGAAAGTCTAGAAACAGATTCTAATAAATATAAGCATGCAGTATACCCTAAAAGTGGCAACCCACATCAAAGACATATAAAAATATAATTAAAAGATTTTCCATGCATGGTACTAAAATAATACGTAACAACTAGGAAAAAACTCTGAGACCTTACTTTATACTGAATATATAGAGAAAAGGTACTCGCAATCAGTGGTATTATGCTCATACTGAATTTCATAAATATTCAGAATTTTAATAGCTGGTCATGAAACTGGTGGTATCTTAATATCCATAAGAGGAGAAGTTATACCATGTTAACTGGCAAATGCTACAAACCAGGGCTTTTATTTATCTATTTATTTTTAATTTTTTTGAAACCTGGTTTACCAGCTCCATTGACAATGGGAAATATTTATACATTGGACCTCAAATATATTTAAAATTGGCTTTTGAAAAATCTAGATAATGAAGTTGAATGAACGGTATATTTCATATATGTGAAAAAAATATATACCTGTGTAGAAAACTATCACAAGGAAATTTTTCACCATGGATTTTTTCTTTATACCAGCCTGTACTTTTCAAATTTTCCACAATGAGCCATGTCTTGCTTCTCATCACTCCAAAAATTAAAATAGAACAAAACAAGTTCTGAAAATCGAATTTTACAAAATGAAAACAAAAAGTTCTTCCCCTTCAAATTAGTAAAAATAGTTAATACTTATATGCCAGGCATCAGACTAGGGGATTGATGTTTATCATTGAATCCTCACCTCATGCCCAGTTTGCAGATGAAAATATCGAAGCCTGGAAGAGTGAAGTGACTTAGCCAAGGTCCTAAGGGTGGTAAACAACAGAGAAAAATTCTACATCCTTTTCACCCTACAGTGCTGGTTCCAGTATTAAATTGTGACCAATGCTAAAAGTTATCTTCAATTACTGATTCTCATAAAACGTCATAAAACTCATAGATCCATAGGTCTCTCAGGCTTTCACTAGAGGCTTCTTGTTCTCTTTTTAGTTAGAATTACATGAAGCATGGTGAAAACAGTAAATCAGAACATGAAGGTACTAACTCTGGAGGCACAGGGGCAACTAGAGCAAGTGACAATTGACAGCTTAAGACTGGGAGTCACTTATTGACAAGAACTGCATGTCATCCTCTGTTAGGGCCCTACTGCTTACTTCATTGCTGGCTCGTGGTAGGCTCTCAATACATGTTTGTTTTTCTTTAATTAAATTTTTTTTTAATTTTTAGAGTTAACTATAGTCACAATGTTTTACATTAGTTCCTCAGACTTTATTCATCTTATAGCTGAAAGTCTGTACCCATTTACCAAACTCTCCCTATTTCCCCTACCCACTAGGCCCTGGCAATCACTTTTCTATTCTCTGTTTCTATGAGTTTGATTTTTTTTTTTTTTTTTTTTTTTTAGATTCTACATATAAGAGATACCAGGCAGTGTTTGTCTTTCTCTGTCTGACTTACTTCACTTATCATAATGCCCTCAAGATCCATCCATGTTGTCATAAGTGTCAGGATTTCCTTCTTTCTCATGGCTGAATAATATTGAATTGTACGGGTATATACCACATCTTCTTTATCCGTTCTTCTCTTGACAGATACTTGGGTTGTTTCCATATCTTGGCTATTGTGACTAATGCTGCAATGAACACGGGAGTGTGGATATCTCTTTGATATCCCGTTTTCATTTCCTTTGGATACAAACCCAGAAGTGGGATTACTGGGTCAGATGGTAGTTCTAGTTTTAATTTTTTGAGGAACCTCCATATTGTGTTCCATAGTGGCTACACCAATTTATATTACCAATACATGTTTTCTGAGTTAAAAAAAAAAAAAAAAAAAAAGAATGGGAGAGAGAAAAAAACAAAGAAGGAAAGAGAAAGACAGAAAGAAAGAAAGAAAGAGGGAAGGGGATGGAGAGGGGAAGAAAGAAAGAAAGAGAGGAAGGAAAGTAGAAAGGGCAAGAGTAGAATAGGAAGGTGAACAAAAGGGAAAGGTAGAAAGGAAAACAGAAGAAAATTACCAAGAAACAAACATGAGAAACAGAAACCATAGTGATAAAGAGCCAGGTAGTGCAGGGGCAGTGATCTGATGCATCTCAGTAGCCTCAGAGTGCATCCCAGTTAAGTTGCAGCCAAGACAAGCACTGATGTTCATAATTAAGACCACAAATCATCCAAAAACTTAAATAATACTTAGTATAATATGATTCAGGAGTCATGGAAAATATAGAGTGCATTTTAGAAATAAGTGATTAGGTTTTGTATTTAGATGGGTCAACGTCAATGTAGAAAATGACATTGTAGAAATTGCATGTAGAAAATTCATTTTTCTAGACCAGCTCATTCCCAAACCATGGGGAATCATTATCTTTGATTATAAACACATTTCCATTCAAACAAATCCTGCAATAATGTTGATAACAAATATACCCTTCCAAAGGTCCATTTAGATATGTGCAGGTGTTATCAGCATTCCACTATCATTTGGAAAAATCAAACATTTCTTGAAAGTTTCTTTGTGTGTTTGTTTTTGTTTTATTTTACCACAAACTGTATATCTTATCTGTCTACATATTCTCTGGAATTTTTATTCACCTTCCTTATTCTTTGACCTCAGAATGATTATTTTCTTCAATTCTAAATCAGAATCAAGAAGCTGGGCAACATATGGTCCTGATTAACAACACCCAGTCAGGAATCAACGAGACCTGGATTGTCCTCCTTCTCTGGAGTTATTTGCTGAGATCTGGCCACCTGTTCACCTTCCCAAGGTAAGAGAAAATGATATAATGTCGCATCCAGTTCTTGTAATGGTACCTGGTACATAGTAAACACTCAAGAGATGAAAATGATAATTATTGAACTAAGTACAAAATATGTCTTTCATAGTTGTATTGGGATTATATATTTTTTAAAATTTGTTTATTCTTGTACTTTGAGTTAGAAATAAAACCCAGGCTCCAAATCTCTGGTTAAAATGCTAGCTTCTAAACTCATCTTAAATTCTGGATCATCTCTGGGGAGCTTCTCATAACTTAACAAGATTTTTGTAGGGTACATGAAGTTACAGTGATGTTTAAATAGTGATCTTTATTTTTGGCTGAAAAAAATCTGTTGGAGTTGTCACACTGTTGTTTAACAACTGACTCCTAAACAGATCATTCTTCCTTCTCCTGGGAAGGGGACCTCAAATCTTAATTGAATTGGCTATCGGTAATTTTGGTCCAAAGTTTAGTGAGCGATGTCTGGGTAACTCCAATTCCTGTTTGTCATTTTCTTCAGAAAGATTTGATCCCTCCTACTTTTGTCCTTTTGATATCAGATTCAATATGCACACCAAGCAAACAAGCTGAACCAAAAAATTCAATAAATCCCTTCAATTCAGAGCCATGTTTAAAAACTCCAAAATCCATGCCTTCTGACCCAATGATTGATGATACACTCCCATTGCTGCCCTTTAATGATCCAGCCACACAGGAACTCTAAAAAGGAGGGGCTGCATGGAAGCCCAAACCTTGGATGTTACTCCATGGCAGAACAGAAGCTCTCATCCCCAAACCCTGTATTTGTAGATGGACATTAATTTTTTTAGAGAAAATGTCCTCATAAAATTTGTTGTACGCTTTCCCGCAACTTCCAGACTTGCTGTTACAATCCAGCTAGTTCTGTGGTCTCCTTTTAAAGGTCAGGAAATCTTATGATATTCTACTTGCATTTTCTCTCTTGTTCGCCTTTCTTTCAACTGAATTGCTGGGGAAGAAAAGGCGCATTAATTACAGAGACCCCAGTCCTTCCTATAGGATACACATCTTTATTTACCAGTATGACTTTCGCTGGGCCCCATTGATTTCTACTGGGCACACTATCCAGTCTTGTTTGGGGCTCCAGTTTGGACCCAAAGGGCAAACAAGACATCCTCTAGGGAATTCCAGCCAACTTCAGGTTTCTATGGACTTCCTTTTCTGTCCTTTCAAGAGGCATTTTACAGCAAATCCACAGGTCTCCAAATCATACATTTCCCTGCCCTAAAATTTTACCAAGATTTACAACACAAGGCAGCCCTGCTGATGAGAGAAATGAACCAGCTACCTTTATTTTTTTTCTTTCCGTGATGAAAAAGCCACAGTGCCTCATTTGTTCTCAAGCTTGGCTTTGAAAAGAGACTTGCTCCTTTGGCTGACAAAAAGGAAATTTCAGGGGATTGCATTTTTCAAGTAATTTACCCTTGCAGTAACCCTCATTCCTGCTCATCTCATGCTTTCTGTTCAAAAACCATCCTTCTAGGTTTCCTTTGAATCCCTTACCAGAATTATCTAGGCTGCACATCTCAGAGCATTGAATGCATATTTTATTATTTTGGTAATCAATAACATACTGCATTACACTTATTTCTAATTAATTTTCAGCATATAGATGTCCCCCAAACTGAGAGCAAGCCTTAAATTCCTTCTGTTATTCATAGGGTAACCCTTACCGTCTAAACAATGTTAAATGTGTAGTAGATACCCAATGAATACCGATTATTGGATTTCTGCCGTGAATGTTTTTATAAGTTCTACGTATTTTCATAGAAGCATTAAAGGTAAAAGGAGGTAGGAAGAAAAAGCAGATACTTCTAGAGCAATTAATTCAAGTAAAATGATCACATGAATCCTTGACTTAAAGACATCAAATCATTAGGATTGAAAATGTCTCCTCTGGTGCCAATATCCATCTGATCTTGAATTCTTACTAACCTTTCCGAAGAAGTTATTGAAAGAAGCATTTTCCAATATGTTAAGTAGAGTCACCTCAAAATTTTAAGTAAGCCAAAGGGAAAAAAGAGAGAGAGAGAGAAACTGCATAAATGACTCTTCACGATCGATTACAGTATATGTTACACATACATATTTAAAACGTGCACACGGATGCAGTTGGAACCCAGATTTCTGTTACTTGCTCCAAGTTAAAGTTCAAGTAATTGGTCAGTGGAATTAAAAGCACTGGGATACTGTGCATGTTTAGTGGCCTCACACCTGCCTTCCCGTAAAGCTGCAGCCTATTCCTACTCTATAACCTTTAAAGCTCTCCAGTTTACTGATGTAGCCAATTAGACGACAAAGGAAGCAAGATTTCAGAAGCCCTTTCAGTGGGATCAGCCATTCCCGGGCCTAAAACACAAGGAGCTGTAGCCCTGCTGAGATTCTTGCTGAGAACATTCACGGCTGTCTTCCAGGTTGGAGCTTGGCTGAGTTCCTTTCACATTCTAAAATTACTAGTTTCAGGATACATTGTCACCAAGAAACGGGTTGCCGGACCATCAGCCACTTGCCTTTTTTCCCTGATTCTAATTTCTCTCTGGTTACTTCTACAGAGCAAGTGTCATCCATCGAGATTTCCCTTGGCAAGTCCCCACCGTTAAGATAAACTCTTTGGGGATGTCTAGGGTGGGAGAGAAGCGTGGGTAGTTCAGGTGACCTTATCACAAATGATCACTGGCAAATATGTAGGATTAACAGCTACACACGCATAAGATCTACTTTCTTACATTTTTATTTTCAGTAACATCTTGATCCTTCTGGTCTTTTTGGATTCACTGCTCTGTTTTGGTCTGTTCCTTAAAACCTTGCCTGTGAAATATTTTAAAACCTTACCTATGAAATATTTAAGTCCTCAGGAATATTTACCAGGTAAGAAACATGAAGCATTAGATGATTAGATCAAGACCCTCTGATTTCCTTGTAGATCTGGGCAGCAACATTCCCGGATGGTAGGGAATGCCCTCGGCAGGCACAGAAAGGGCTCTCATTTGGAGCTGGGAGAGAAATTGCCTGTGGGAAAGCTTCCGCTGTTAGAATCAGCGAGTAAAGGGAAGAATTGCACGTGCGGTGTCTCTGGCAGGAGGGACTTTTCTGATAGAAGACATTTTTCTGGCAAAAATGCCTGCTTAGCTTTTATTTCCCTTGGCGTGTTTCCTAACAACCGTCCACTGATCTCTCTTAAATAAGAACACGAAAAGATAAAGGAATAAAAATCGTGACATTTTGGTCAGGATTCTGCTTAAGTCTTGAAACAAATGGCCATTGATGATTTTAAGTAGATGTTTTCAAAGCTTCGGTTTGCTTTTAAATGAAATTTTATAAAGAATACAGGTAAGAGAGGTGCATGATTTCAGAGTTTCTAATTAGATTTCACTTTTTCCGTCAGTAGGAAGGCAAAAATGAAAGCTCACAGAATTTTGCATCATAGCAAAGGCTGATTTAAATTGATAAGAAATATCTATGTCATATTTATGCCAGAAGTTACCCAGGCTTTCAGGACACCTTTAAGATGTGATAATTTGGAAGTTGCCTTATTAATGTGCTCATTTGACAGCCTCCTATTTTTTTTTTTTTTTTTTTTTTTTTTTCGGTACGCGGGCCTCTCAC
>NC_041230.1:23955527-23983989 GCF_002837175.3 Physeter macrocephalus | reverse complement strand
CCCCTGCATCGGCAGGCGGACTCTCAACCACTGCGCCATCAGGGAAGCCCTAGATATACTTTTTAGAATGGCCTTGTGCTGTGCCTTCTTTTATCACATGCCTAAAAATGCAACAAACTTTGTAATGCAAAGACATTAACAGATGAGTAAAAATGCAATGGTACTCCCAAACCCCATTCTATGTAATTTTCTTATGCTGTTATAGAAAACCTGCCACCCTTCAAAATTTAGCTCTCAAAACTTCATACAACTAAAAGCAAAAGATCCAAAAGATATGTTTATATATAAAAGAGATCAAGAGAAAGGGATTTGCACAGGTCGATTATCTTTTTGCCGGTTGTTTTTGTGTGCTTGTGAAAAAATGAAAACTCAGTATTGGTTGCAGTTAAGCTGACTTCAGGATTATATGCCCCAGAAGAATTTTGAAGATTAACATTAAAAAAAAAGATCTTTTACACCTCTTTCAAAATCGCCTGGGAAAAGAAAATAAATGCAGGTGATGTGCTGATCCAATTTCACCACTGCATTGAGAACTATGGAAAAGTATACTATATAGAAAACAGTTGTCCATAGAAAGAATTCTGAACAAATTTGAGCATCTAATTGCATAGAAAACCAGAGGCCATGTGATGCTCTATCCGAATTCTTCCTAATCAGAATGTGTTTGATGTCCTTTGGGGGAAAACAAGTATTTTTGTACAAGTATAAATGTGTTATATGAATCGCCAACACCAGTGTGCACTTTCTGATCCAGGTGCATAATTCTTCTACCCAAAGTTGGCCACACCCCACAGAATATGGAAAACATGAGAAGCAGCGGCTTTGAAGATGAAAGGCCTGGATTCCAAAATTAGCTTGTGAAGGACAAGCTGGGTCTCCTTGGGCAAGAAACTTCCATGAGCCTCGGTTTTTCCACCTGTAAAATGGAGATGAGAATAGTGGCTACCCCCACAGGGTGGTTTGAAGGATCGTTTCAGACAATACATGAAAAACATGAAGCAGAGTCTTGGCATGTGGTATGAACTCAATAAACGCTATTAACTATTACAGCAGGAATGCTACAAGTCTTTGTAGAATTGTCTCACACAGGCCAACAGGAGAGAAGCCAGAGGTTGCAAAAATGATTGACAGGGCATCTTGTGAAGCTCTACGATGTTTGGCCTTCAGAGATTTTTCAGCTGAAACGTTACAGGTAGATATTTGACTCAAGACAGGTGTAAAGAGACCTGAGCAGAGTGAGGGGAACTGTGGAGAGAAGAGGAAATCTGCAGAAACTAGAATGAGAGTATGGGTTGGGAGGCAGCATAGAAATTCTTTGGAATTAGAATGCTTGAGGTTCATTTACCGTTTCTGCCCATTATGAATTTTATGGGCTTGGTCATTTGCTGTCTCATCTCTGTGCCTAGTTCCTCATTCATAAAAGTGTTATTACAACGTATTTTATAGGTTTGTCCTGACATCCTCATGGAATAGCATATCATGTATCTAAAGGTATCACCTGAAGGTATTCCACAAAGAGGAGCTACTCTTGTGAGGTCTGCTACTCAGGTAGAGGGTATCCAAAATGATGGGGCAAGCTGGGAGAAAAGGTTTAGGGAATGCATTCATGAAATGCATGTCTGTGGACAGTGGCACCAGACCAGAGCCAATCAGGGAGATGGAGAGAAGGGAATTATTGAAAACTTTGGGAGAAAACATCTGGAACCCGGATGGGAAGGAAAATCAATTTGAATCCTCTGTCACAAATGCCTTGAATGGAATAGATTAATGAAACATGCTGTATGTTAGAGATGGGGCAGAGTGGCTTGCTGTTCACCACACTTAATTCTCTTTTGGCTCGGCACATGACCAGATCACTGTAACCAGCTTCTCTTGTAGAGGGGTATGGCCAGGAGATAAGTACTCCACTAGCTGGAGGAATATGGCCAGAAGTGATGAGCCCCATTTCCAGGCTTGGCCCATGAAACTGAGTGGTCCGCTGCCGTCTCTTCACGCCTGGTTATGGACGCCCTTGGATGCCTTGCGGTAAAGATGGTGTAGCCTCCATCAGCCTGGGCCCCTGAATGGCTATGTGGGGCAGCCTCCTTCTATTACTACTCCCGCATCTATGTCAACTGATTTTACGTGAGTGGAAAATTGATGTACATTTTGTTAAACCACCAAAATGGAGAGATTCTCATAATTGGATAGGCCTCTAAGGTGCACCCCAACTTTTCCTCTAGTCTTTTTTGTCCCTGAAATTAAGTATATGATCCAGCCTTTACCCGATAAGAATATTTTACATTTTAACTCTACTTTCCCTTAAAATGTAAACAGGGCAAATTGTTCTTGGCATTTCATTAATTCTGTTTATGGAGGTAACTTCATCTTCAAGGAAATTCTAAGTAAATTAACATCAAAGCAACTGTATGGGAGTCCATAAATTTTAGGACATTAAAGGACCACCCACAGTGAGAAATGAGACAATATGCAGAATCTACATTCATCCAAATATCTCTATCCCAACTAAAACTCCACACGGGGGTAGACCCCAAACAACTAGAAAACAAAAGTATAAATCAGTGTCCTACTTATACAATATCATCAAATGCATTTTAGGATGCTTTTTGAAAATGAAAATAATTTTATGATTTTTCTCTCATCACAAAAGGAATACATCTTTTCAAAATATTTAGAGAATACACAAAGTTAAAAAAATGAAAGTCAAGATTATCTCTAATCTCACCACCCAGAGGCAACTCCACTAGTAATAGACGATATGAGGTATTTATTCCCATCAACACTCACTGACACTGAATGGCCTCCACTCACTATACTCTTCCAAAGTGGTAAGAGAAAAATATCCATGCTCATGTTCATTTGTATTTCTTTGACTATCTGTGAGTATTGGCTTATAATATATATTTCTTTTGCACACTTTTTTTTCTTTTGACATATTCATCTCTTATTGGTTTTTCTTAAAGTGCTAAATAGAATATGAAGTTGACTTTTCTAAATAGAAAATAAATTTGAATACTCTCTATATACTTTTTCTAAATATATTTGAATATTTCAATACCTTGAAATAGGTTTAATGTTCCTTGATAGAGCTATTTCGAGCTTAAGAAAATATTAATTGTTTTAATTTGCATAAGGATTAGAAATGTCATGCATCTGGGTCTTCTCCCACTGCAGAGAGCTAGGCTCAAACAACACCTTTCATGCTTAACATATGAGATCTCATTTAACTTTCGATGTGAAATTGTTCACAGATGGCAAGGAAAAAGACCATAGACTCAAGCCTTTGGTTATTTGATCAATGCTGTGGATATTAGATGTAACTTATTTTTTTGCTCTCAGTACTTTTAAATGATGTTCAAAAAAATTTTAAGGAATCTGGTGATAACTAAAGCTGTCATTCTATCTCACTTGAAGATTTCTTGGTCTGGAACACGAGACAGGATAAAATCAAAATAATCATTGCTTCTTGATTTTTACCTATACTTTATAAATCTCAAATTGCTTTGAGTCCTGTTTTATACAGTTGATTTAATATCAGTCTTATAATAATAACAGCATATATATCATTACTTTCTTATAGGTGGAACAGATCAAAGTTTTGAAATATTGCATGACTTTTCTAGAATCACAGTGAATAACAACAGTAATAATAACTAATGGTATTTGAGATTCATCATGCCCCTATTATGCAATAAATCAGGTTGGCATGCTTTATCTCATTAAATCATAACAACCATATTTTAGAGATGAGATAAAGAAAGCTCAGAGAGGTGAAATGACTCCCTCAAAGTCACACAGCAAGTAGATGATAGAGCCATGACTTCAACCTCGGCAGATTCTAGAACCTGGTCTCATAAGTAGCACTGATTCACTCCATTGGAAGACTGGCAAATCAGTATTAGCTACAGAACCAGAACCAAGGCCTGGGGATCCACTCCAAACATAAACTTAGAACTTTGCTATTTGTCTATTCTTATCACAAGAGCATCTTAAAAGAGCTTCTCCAAGCAGTTCTAAGGCTAGGGTGGAGCTTGCTTGTAACAGGGAGTCGATGAAAGAATGGCACGGTTCACTGGTCAGACTTTTCCCAATTATAAGCAATTTTAACTTTCCCTCAACTCTGTAATTATAGGATTATTGCAAACTCAATATATAGGTTGCTTATTCTGAAGCCTGCACATACAGAATTCTGACATAACTGAACAAAACAAAAACTGTATGCCTCAAAAATGTTTAAGAATCCACTTAATTTTTGTACAAGGAGATCTTCAAACAGTATAAAGGTGGTTCTTAGCATAGAAGGTTTCAGGAAAAAGATACTCTGTACCAAAGTGTGTAGATGAAAGCTGTCTGATCTTTTAAACTCTGTTGCCTGAAACATCCATTTGTGTTATAAAAATAAATGCAGACATTACAGAGAAGCATTGGCAGGGAACTCTCCCATATTTAATGAATCTTGAAAACACTGTCCCCACTCCAAACCGGTGATTGAATTCTCATCTTCCCACTTCCGAGTTTAGATGCTGGGGGTGGTGTTTTTTCTTTTCCTTTTTTTTTTTTTTCCCCAAAGAGAACACCACATTGCCTGACTGTTCTTCATTTAGACTCTCCTCTGATTGAGATGTATTCTGGATAATATAGGTGAGCCTTTCCAGAGGCAGTAAAATGCCACAGACAGCCTCTCTTGGTCCCTTAATTTTATGTTAAACTGGACCTGGAAGTCAACTTAGAAGTCATTGAAATCCAACACCCCCTTTTTCTAAACAGGTGAGGAAAACTATGGTCCACAGAGGTTTAATAACTTGCGCAAATCACACATCTCATTGCAGTGAAGCCATGATTCCAACTCAGATCTTGACTTGCCTTTCACCTTTCCCCCACCATAACACTCAAACCGGCCAGCTTCTAGGCAGTGTCTCTGTATCATCAACATCTGGAAAGAAGGGATGCGGCAGGTCAAGAAGTCAAGTCTTCCGAGATCCAGCGAGGTGGAGAGACAGTACCGAGCTGCTTGATATCCTGTCCTGCAGTCAACAATGTCACACGTCCCATTTGGTCTGCAGCTGCAGGTGTGAAGAGACGTTATAAATTTACCAGTTTCAAGAACAAACAAATCTTAACTGGTGTAGAGAAAAGTCTTGTGGCAACCCAAGCACATCTCCAAGAAAACAACAAAAGCCAGCTCAAGCAGGGCACCATCCACAGGGCACCCCAGAGCCTCTGAGGTCTTATACCCAAAAAGAGCATACATAGGGCTGGGATGGGGAGTAATTTCTGGGCATCTTTCTTAAACAGCAAAATTAGAAGCAATTGCAAACAGGGTGGGGGGAGGGTCCAAGCTCTTGTGTTTTTGTTTTGTTTTGTTTTTTCTTTTTTCAAAGGGTCAAAAGCCAACAATCTGACACTTAGAAAAGTGTCAGCCCGAAGGGGGAAGTCTCCTTGGAGGACACGATAGCTCAGATAGCTCGCTCAGCATGTATCAGAAACCGAGATTCAACACCACGCTTCCTTTCTCTTCTTTCCAACAGCCTCTGTTGCTCGTGGCAGATTTAATGGTGTGATTTACAGCGCTGAGAGACCTTTGTCAGGGCCAGTAAAATGACAAACAATAAATATATGGCGCAGTATGTTAACAGCCTGCCACACAATACCTTGTCAGTTACAGCTTGATAGCGATACATTTTAATTTTGTCTTTCATAAAAATCTTGGCATGTATGCCTCATTTGAACACAGGCTTCCAAGTCAAGTGTGTCATCCAAGCATGCAGTTTATCACCCTCTATATTTTCTGTCCTTTTCATTTAATGTCATTCCTATGGCAACAGACATCGCCCTGGAAATCATTTTCAAAACAGCTTATTTGTTGAAAGGGACTGGGTGAGGTTAAAATATGTGTTTGGCTGGGAAGAATGTCAGAGTGTGAATATGGCTTAGTTACATTAATCATATTCTTTGAGGACTTTGTGTAATCAGATACTTGAAGGAGGCGTATTGTGGGGTGGGATTTGACATCCCCACCCCACCCCCAGCTTTTTATGGGTTTGCATTTCATAAGGGTAAAAATAAGAAAAGCAAACTTGCAGTGCACTTTGTGGAGAGGCATATACACGTGTTTCTAATACTGCCCAGTATATCCTTTTGTGGGTAGGGTCGATGGGTGGATTGTAACCCTGATGTTAATACCGAGGTGCCCTTACTCTGAAGCTCGTTATGTAAACCCAGATTTATTCATTCAACATTTATTCAGTGCATCTTTATTGAGCATCTACTATGTAATGGGCGTTGTGCTGAGAACAGTGGTGAATAAAATAAACTGAGTCTCTGCTCCCATGGAGGGAGTAGGGTTAGAGTTTAGACTCTAGTGGGGAAGAGAGATCTTAAGCAAACAGATGGTCTAAGCTGAGCTCTCTAGAAACAGGGTCTGAGACGAGGATTCTTATGAAGGTGATTTATTGAAGACTCCATAAAGGAGTCTTACAGGGACTTCATTAAGGAGGTGTAGAGGGCAGAAGAGGGAAGGGGATGAAGGTAAGCAAAACGGAGTCCAGCCTCAACCTGATCCCAGGATAGCTTAGAGCTTGAATGGCCCCAAGAGTGACCCACCTTTGAGGCCCTGCACCAGGCCTGTGCTTTTGGACTCGGTAATGAGTCAGTCATTGGTTGCAAGCTGCCTCATGTCCATTGTTATAGCATCCTAGGCGTCCCTGGGCTAGGCAGCTCCTGTTGACCCAGAGTGATCCTTGGGAGAAGGGTGCAGGGTGGGCCATTAGCAGTCAAAACTCACAGTGGCGGGCTTCCCTGGTGGCGCAGTGGTTGGGAGCCCGCCTGCCGATGCAGGGGACACGGGTTCGTGCCCCGGTCCGGGAAGATCCCACATGCCGCGGAGCGGCTGGGCCCGTGAGCCATGGCCGCTGAGCCTGCGCGTCCGGAGCCTGTGCTCCGCAAAGGGAGACGCCACAACAGTGAGAGGCCCCCGTACCGCAAAAAAAATCAAAAACAAACAAAAAAAACTCACAGTGGCTAAGGAGTAGGCATCCCAGCCAGGCATAGGGATCTGTTTGGGGCACATAGCCTCTACTCCATGCATAAGTACAATCTTTTAAGTTAGTAGTAGTGCAATGAATAAAAAGAGGATAGTTAGTCAATGGCAGATGGACAGGTCATGAAATGCTTCTCTGGAGAGAGGACATCTGAGCTGAGGCCTGAATGCTAAGCAGAAGCTAGCATGATGAAGGTCTGGGACGCTATCTTTCTAGGGGCATGAAACAGCAAGGGCAAACAAAGTGGATGGTTTTTTATTAAGGATGACAGTTTAAGGTATTTGAGGAGCAGAAAGAAAGCCCAGGTGGTCCGAGTGCCATGAGCAAAGGAGGGGGTGGTGGAGGAGAAGGTCAAAGGGACAGGCAGGGGTCAGATAGGGTGTGGCAGGCCATGAGCAGGGCTTTGGATTTTATTCTAAGTTCAGTGGAGAGCCTGTTACCCTATTAAGCCAATCAGCATCAGATATCCCAATCTAGAAATCAAACCATCAGCCCACATTCAGCCCCTCTTAACACCATACCAGAGGCTCTGAGAGCCTAAGCAGTCAGTGAGTATGGTGTGCACAGGATGCTGCCTATTTCACCATGGAAACAGGTCTCGCCAGATGGAATGGTTCCCAGGAGGCACTCTTACATGAATGTGAACATCAGCTACAACTACTGGCAGTCCTTGCATTAAGACCACCTGATTCTTGGTTCACACAGCAGCCCACAGAAGATTTCTTAACCTTTGTCATGGATGACCTTTGGTTTTGATGAAAATCTGAAGCCTTTTTCCCATGCATTTTCCCTACATCTGGTATTCCAAGAACACATTTTCCCCAAATTAGAACTAGTGCATTTTCCCATACGGGCAACATTTTACATGGTGGATAGTCCTACAGAACTCGGCTACCCAAATTGTGATCCATGGTTATTCCACTTAGAAATGCAGAACCACAGGCCCCGTCCCAGGCCTACTGAATCAGAATCTGCTATTTAACCAGGCCCCCAGGTGATTTGCATGCACATTAAATTTTGATCAACTCTGTTGTAAAAAGTTGTTTCTACAGGAAAATGTGTCCTGAAGTCCAATAACTCACTTATTAACAAACACTGGGAACATATGACCAGTGTGTAAAAAAGTGTTGAACTTTAGAACATAATTAGAAAAGAGAAAAACTTGTACTAGTCCTTTGCATAATTACTGTCATTTGTGTGGACACCAGGAAGCTGCTTGGAGTCCCAACATGATTGAAGAGAGACCCCGAATGGAAAGAGATTTGGAGAAGAAAAGAGTGAGAAATGTAGCTTTGATGGATGGTTTCACAGAAAAGGAGAGGTCAGCACTAGTCCAAGTGTGTCTGAAAATATTTCTTCTAGAAGGCAAGACTTCCAGAATGCTAGAAATCCAGCAATCTGCTCTTCTATAAAAGCAATGAAGCAAAAAAGCAACAGAGGCAAAATGATCAAAACCAACTTTTTCAGAACTCTGGAAATTAATCAAAAGCCTGTAACAATCCAACAGGTATTTATTTAAGAAAACATTAGTTTTATAAGATGATCGTAAGTTTTACCCAAAAGAAGATTCTGTAGTTAAATGAGAAGCACTGGGTGTGAGAAAGTTAAACAGGTTTCTCTCAGCAGGACCTTCCAGAGCCTTTACAATGCCAAATACGCAGTGTATCGTATGCAGTTTTCCCCCAAACTTAATTGACCGTAGATCCCTTTTGTTGTGAGCTATTTTGTGGACTTAAATCCTGAGAAATACATGTTGGGAAATACTAGGTGAGACTTTGAGGTGAGACCTGAGAAGGAAGGAAGAATTCTAGACACTGGAGGAGAGAGTGAGCATAAAAGAGAATGAGAAGATATTTGTGATGCACCCTAATCAACAAGGAGTCCTATCCAGAAAGTATAAAGAGCAAAGGATATTAACTGGATAATATTAAAGGGTAAACACGGGAGAAAATCTAGATGATCAGTAAATACGTAAAAAGATGCTCAACCTACAGAATTATCAGGGAAATACAAACCAAATTAAAACCATTATAAGTTTGACAAATATTCTAATCCTTGACAACACCAAGTGCCAGTGGAGAGGTAGAGTATGGCAACTCTAGTATATCGCTAATAGTGGTATAAACTGGGATAACCATTTTGGAGGGTGATTTGGCAAAATTTAGAAAAGTTGAAGATGTGCATACACCCTAGAGAAACTCCCACTTGTATGTACACGGAGACAAGTCCAAAAGAGTTTGTTTCAGCATCATTTGTGAAAACAGCCTAAATGGCCATTAACAAAACAATGGATGAATCTATTGTTGTACATTCATATAATAGAATATTATACAGTCGTTTAAAATGAATTAAGGCTATACGTATTAACAATGATAAATCCTAATAGGACACATAGAGTATGAAACCATTTATAATAAAGTTTTTAAAAATGCAAAAATATTGCATATTTTATCCTCTCATATTGCATATTAGATCATTTTCAGATGTCAAAATTGGATCACTTTCAGATGTCAAAATGGAAATGATGCATACAAATTCATCATGGTGATGACCTCTGGGGAAGGAGGGAGGGGCATGGGATTGGGGAGGGATACACAGGGACTTCACCTCTATCTGTAACATTTTGTTTCCTTACAAAAGAAATATGAAGCAAATATAGAAAAAGGCTTAAACTTGACCAGGATATGTATGGGTAAATACTTGTTTACAATATGTGTGTTTGCAATGTTATTGGCTCTGTTTCTATGTATATAATATTTGTTATGGGTTGAATTATGTCCCTCCAAAATTCACATGTTGAAGTCCTAACCCCCAATTACCTCAGAATGTGACCTTACAGAAATAAAGTCATTGACGTTGTAATTAGGTAGGACATACTGAAGTAGGATGTGCCCTGTATCCAACATGGTTGGTGTCCTCATTAAAATAAAAAATTAAAAATAAAAGAAATTTGAACACAGACATGAGTGCAGGGATAATGCCACATGAACTTGAAGGCAGAGATCAGGGTAATGCATCTACAAGCCTAAAACTTCAAAGTTTGCCATGAAACCACCAGAGGCTAGAGGAGAGACATGCAACAGATCCTTCCTCAGTAGGAACAAACCTGAATGACACCTTGATCTCAGAATTCTAGTCCCAGAACTGTGGACAATACATTTCTGTGGTTGAAGCCACCAGTTTATGGTACTTTGTTACAGCAGCTCTAGCAAACTAATAGAGATTTTTATAATGTGAGATAATTGTGAGCAGAGATGTACTTTTCAATAAGGAATCCTTTTGAGTTCTTGAACAGAAAAGAGAAATGGCAGAAGCCTGGGAGTAAAATTTCCTAGGTGGTGCTATAAAGAAGTGTTCAAGGGGATGTGAGACTACACTAAAGTTGATCAGAGGTCACTGGGGCAGGGCCCATACTGAGCCTGACTGAAGTGAGGCTGTAGGAAACAGAGGGAAAGGATGGAGCCATAGGACACATCATGGATGCCATACACCTTAACTGTTGACCTTAGAGCCAGGTGAGGGAAGGCAGAACAAGGTAGTGCTTAAGAGAATGGGTTCTGGAATCAGTCAGCTCTGGGTTTGAATCCCGTTTGTCCCTAATTAGTTAAATGGCCTTGACAGGCTATACAACCACTTTGCCTCAATCTCTCCAACTATTCAGTGTATGTAGCACCACTTCTGTCATAGGATGGACATGAGGATTAAACAAAATAATGAAAGTAAAATATTTAATCAATGCCTGGCATTTAATAAGTATATTATGAATATTATTTTATTACAGTATTACTCAGAGCTCCATCAAACAAGCTGAAACCACTCCAGGTATTTCAAACAGTGAGAACCTAATACAGGGATTGGTTTTACAGGTAATGGAAGGTCTGGGAAAATGCTCTGGGGATGGATGAAGCAGCCCAGAGATAAGCAACGACAAGAAGCTGTTGTTATTACACCTAGTGTGTGAGGGACAACATGAAAAAGAGGTTGTATTAGTTTCCTACCTACCTGTTAAGGGCTACCTTAACAAATTACCACAAACTAGGTGGCTTAAAACAACAGTTAATTCTTCTACAGTTCTGAAAGCTGGAAGTCCAAAATCAAGGTGTCAGCAGGGTGGATTCCTACTAAGGGCTTTGAGGGAGAATTTGTTGCATGCCTCTCTCCTAGCTTCTGGCGAAGGTCAGCAATCTGTGGCATTCCTTGTCTTGCAGAGGCATCACTCCAATCTCTGCCTCCATCTTCACATGGCATTCTCCCTCCATGTCTCCGTCCTCTCCTCTTCTTACAAGGACACAAGTCACATTGGATTAGGGCCCGCTCTACTCCAGTATGACCTCATTTTAACTCATCACATCTACAAAGACCTTACTTCCAAATAAGATCACAATCAAAGATACTGGAGGTTAGGACTTAGACACATCTTTGGGGGGCACACAATTCAACCCATGACAGATATGTTCTCAATGATAAATCAAGGTCATCCAGGGTGGGCTAGAATGTTGGCTGATACTATCTAGTAGAACTGTGGACCAAAGAGGGAAGGGCTGTAGCATGAGATTTGCAACCACAGCTTCTGTCTAGCCACTGCCATTGCACCAGAGGCAGAAAAAGAAAGGGAGAAATACCTCTGCCTCTCCCTTCATCCTGCCCTTCAACCTCCCACCAGTGCCTCCTACTGGCCAAAATAGCTGGAACACGGCTGATGCAAGAGCCTGGGAAATTTATCCTGCAAAATCAGCTGTCCCTTTCCCCTAGTTCTGAAGTACAAGGCCTGAGGCTGGACAATGTCCAGTTGCAATTGGTGGAAGCTGGTCAAGGCCTGCATGGACCTAGTCACCCCAGCTGGAACAAGAGGGAGGGCTGAGAGGATTTTGAGTGGTGACAATTAATATCCAATCAGAGAGCAGAACAAGATAAACATGTTGTCTGCCCGTGGAGATGTTGGTCTAGTGGATGAGAGCGATATTAAATAAATACAATTTAAAATTTAAACTTAAATAAGCGTTATGAAAGAAAAGTAGAGTGAGTGATGAGAATAGTCATGGGCTCAAAGTTTAAAGCGGGGATTCAGGGGCGGCCTCTTTTAGAAGTGACATTTAAGCTGAGTATTAAGTAGGGGTAGTGAACATGATCCACTCAGTACGCCTTCCTTTGTAGAATTGACTTCTCTCCCTTCCTATAATCCCAGAGGACATGCCCATCACATGTCCCAATCTGTTGACCATGGGAAGTCACATGACACAATCCAGGCCCATCAGACTCTTCTCCTCTGGAAGCTGAATTTAAATCAAACACATAAGAACAATAGCAATAGATGCTGAGCTCTCTGATGGCAACGTCTTAAAACTGTTTATGAAACTTCCCCAGAGAAGCTGTGACACGTTCTATTTTCTAAAGATTGCTGCAATAGTATCTCCCATCCCACCTGCTCTTTTTACGATGTGACTGATTCTGCACCCTTTGAGATGTTAGGGCCTCCCTTTGGCATCTGAGTGGCATTGTGACTGGTAGAAATGATGTCCCGTGACTTCTGAGACTACATCCCAAAAGGCAATACAACATCCAGCTGGCTCTCTTGGGATACTTGGAACCCAGCCACCTTGGAACCTAGCTACTTGTCTTCCATAACCTTCTATGTTCCAGGCTCATCGCAATGAGACCGGTACCAAAAGCTTCGCCATACTGTAAAGAAGTTCAAGAGCCCATGGAGAAGAATCAAGGCCCCCAGTCCCCACTCCAGGTGAGCTCCCAGCTGCCAGCCATGTGAGTGAGCCATATTGAAAGTGGGTCCTCCAGCCCCGATTTGAGCCATGCCAGCTGATACCCCACAGAACAGAGGGGTATCCCCCCCCCAAGTTAAAGATTCATAATCAAAATAACTGACTGTTGTTGTTTTGTGCCATCAAGTTTTGGGACAGTTTATTACCTGGCAATGAACACTGGAAAAGCTGTCCTGATTTTCCTTTGCTCATGACCTGGCTCTTTAGCTCTTTTCAATTTTATAAGCTTTTTGGTATCCTTTTGATTAATTTATTCTTCCCTAAATTAACCAAAATTGGTTCCTTTAGCTTGTAACCAAAGAACCTTGACATATAACCCTGGAAAAGGATAGAAGGACAAACATCAACCGAAAGACAACAATGGACCTAAAGACTCTAGTTCAGGGAAGAGCCTGGGACCTTGAAAGGAATGAGAAGAGTAAAAGTGAGGCTGGAGTGCGGTGAGTGGGGGGCATGTGACTCAAAGTGCGTTGAGAGGGAGTAAAACAGTACTAATTATGTACCAAGCCTAGGACTAGTATGTGATACGTAATGTCTCATTCATGTGCATATCAACAATAAGGGGGAAGTCCTATTTTTGAGCAACTCCCCACCTCCACATACAGAAAACCCCATTTAAGGGAAAATGAAATTACAACTCAGCAACCACTATTTACTGCTGACCCGGAAACTCGACCCAGCTTTATCTTCCTCCAAAGCTTGTCCTCCTAATATATCTGCTGTGTGGCCCAGTAGAAGATTTATAACTTAGAGAACAGAGTACAAGGAGAGTAATAAGGGGGATATGCATGGATGAAGAAACAGCCCAGTTGGAAAGACCCAATAACATTATGGAGCCATAAAACTCATTTTACAAAAAAAGGGACCCAGACATGGACCGTTATTAAAGGGTAGGAGAAAGAATATGGACTTTGGAGCTCCACAGATGTGGGTCGAATTCAGAACTTCCGAGTATGGGATGTGTAATCACAGGCATTTCACTTGACCTCCCTTGGAATCCACTTTGTCATCTCTAAAAGAGGGGTGAGGATGCCCAAGTCTCTGCTGTAAGGTTTGACAATGACACTTGTAAATTGGATGGTGCTTGGTGGGTGTCAAAATGGCTCCAATAGTCCTAGATATTGAGAATAATTATAGTAACACCCAAGGTTGCCTAGACAAAGACTTTAAAAAGTGGGGGGAAAGAAAAGCAGAAAAGAAGAGAGGAATCCGTAGAATGGGAGAAAGGGACACAAGAAAGAAGGAATTACTGGAGGGAGGGAGCGCGGGTTGCAGGAACAAAGAATATCAAATAGCACGCTGGAGGATTGTTAAGTCTCCTTGCAGAAAGCTATTCCAGAGCCTGAAGCAGCTCCTGGTGTGACCACCCCTGTAGGAGAGGTGCCAGCCACGTGCAGCCCAGCCCTGCAATCTTGTCAACGATCAGATATTCATGCTCAGGGGTTAGGGCACCTGTAACTCCCAGGAAACCAGTCCTCAAACAATCTGATGCTCTCTTTGCAGAGACAAAAGGCAGCCAGCCCCCTTCTACCTGAATCCTTTTAATTCCTCTGCCTCGGCCAAGGGCCAACAGCTCACTGAATTCTTGGTCGCCATGGGGCTCAGCCTCTCCGGGTAGCCTTGCTGCTCTCGGACCTTCATTCATGGGGCAGCTGCAGAAGGAACTGGAGGAGGGCACAGAAGGATGTCCCCTGGGGGCAGTGGGCAGAGTAGCCCACCCTAGGTCCTCGGCCCCAAGTTTCCATTTCTGCCCAGCACATGATGAAAAGAACTCATTTTCAAACCATATCACCCACGAATGAGGCAAGCAACAGATGAAAGGAACTACAGAGACTTTCCCAAGTCATCTAAAGTGTGGCCAGCACTGCCACGATTCCCTGGTATGAAGTTTCCAGACAAGGGAGAAAAATGGACCAAAGGGAATGTCTTTCTTAAAAGGGAAGTGGGGCTTCCCTGCTGGCGCAGTGGTTGAGAGTCCGCCTGCTGATGCAGGGGACGCGGGTTCGTGCCCCGGTCCGGGAGGATCCCACATGCCGCGGAGCGGCTGGGCCCGTGAGCCGTGGCCGCTGAGCCTGCGCGTCCGGAGCCTGTGCTCCGCAATGGGAGAGGCCACAACAGGGAGAGGCCTGCGTACCGCAAAAAAAAAAAATAAATAAAATATATATATATATAAATTCTAAAAAAGGGAAGTAGATCTGTATTGAGATAATTCAGAATAAGGATAATTCTGCTTCCTTGCCATCATCCTATCCTCGGTGGCCTTATTGGAAATTTCTACCCTCCTTCCCTCCAGGCTCCCCATCCCCACATCAGGGCAGGGCCGCTTTCTATGAAGAAAATAGAAGTTGCAATGTTTGGCATATTAATTCAGAGTATATGGTCAAAAATATTGTTTGCTATGGCTCGTGGGCTTATGATATTTAATTTAAAATAGATTTTCCTAAATAAAAAAGAGACTTTATACACATGGCCATTAGAAGCAAACCATTTTGCTGCTCGGCATTGGTAAAATACAATGTTTTTAAAGCATTTTATAGCACGTTGGCCCTTTGGCAAGGATGGAGTGTTCTGAACAGATGGAAGCTTAGCACAGTGACAAGATGGTCCTGGTGCGATTGTCAGAAGCCCCATTCTGTGGGCAATTTTCACCTCCATAAGCTCAATTTTCTTTTGTATAGTAAATTTCCTTCTTAAATCCTGAAGTTATACTCAGATCTGAGAAAGTCTAATTCTTGAGATCAGGCAGCTGAAGTGATGGCCGCAAATGCTTTATTATGTCATTTCTCATTAAATATGAACAGATTGTTTCCACAGCAAACACAGCAAGCACGAGGCCAGGTGTTTTCCCATTTTCCACGTCTCCTCCAGCGTTAGTGGGAGGGCTGTGGAGCTTTCCCTTTTTCTCTCTTTTTCTGTCTTCTTTTAGCAATCGCCTGAGATTGAGGCTGCAGAAAAGGTGGCCTGGTGTTTTAAACTTGTCGATGTACAAGTTAAATAAGGCTGGTCTACACGGACGGAGCATAGGAGGCGCGGTTGTGCAGCTCTTGGCGATGCAAGTTCCATAGAGTGGCTACAAAATAAAAATACCTTCTTATTCATCTCATGGAGGACCATACCATGAATTATGTCAATCCAGCTTGTTTTCTTCAACTGATTCATTTTAAACTTCAGAAGATGGCAGCAGACCTAGCGGGGCAGAGCGCACTGAGCGGCTTAACCATGAAACACACAAGGGAAAAGGACAAGGAGAAGAATCCATGGTGTTAACTTATAGGTTCCTGCTCCGAGGGGGAGCATTCTAACAGCCCTGGCCTCCATCTTCCATCCTCCCCTCGAAACCAGCTCTAGACAATATCCTTCGCTGGAATATGATCACGAGAGAGCACGTACCTCAGGGTCCAATCTGTTGCGCTGGTTTTCTTGATGCAATGTCAGCCGCTAAAGACTTTTGCTGGAAAAGCTGATACTTGAGAAATGGTTTTGTATTAGTTCAGGATAGAAAGGAAAGCTGATAGCAGTTTCTAGATTGTCAGTAATCCTTTCTTATGAGTGGCCAAAGAGAAACAGCCCACTTCCTGATGGAGCCGCGGAGAAACGTGGAGGTACGAGAACAATTGTTCCCAATGCAGTTCCGTCTATAATTAGCGATGCACCAACCACGGCGCGGTTTGTTTTTCTAGTTCAGTAACCTTTAACAACACTTGTAATCAGTTGGGTTTTAAGAAAGAGGGGGTGAGGGCCAGGGGAAAGAGTTACATTACACTCAGCACAGCAGTCCTGGAGAAATGCTCACGGCTGGACACACCTTTCTGCCAGGGTGGCTTTCTGCGCCTTTGTGTGAAGGGATATAAACAAAGCTTAGGGGAACACAGGAGAGGTCCTGCAATCCCACGGGGTAACTTTAGAGGAGAAGCTGTCTCCTTTGTCCGTGGAGTGAGGGATTGGGTTTGCAGGCAGCCTGAGGACTGCAACCCTGCCTTTGGGGAGCTTTGGGGACAGGTATTTACCTGGTCTGCACCTGGGTATCAGTTGCTTAAATGGGGCACGAACCTGCCCAGGGCTTGAAAGAGTCAGAATATGTACCTGGCAGAATTCACAAAACTAGAAGACACCTTTGCTGAAGGAGGCAAGACCCCTACTGGGGGTTTTGCAATTCAACTCCAGAAAATTCTTTAGAGGGGTTATCAATTAGCACATGCTATGGTGAGCAGGAAGGCAAATATTGATTTGTAGAGTTCCTATCTCAGTGGCTGTCTTTGAATGAACTCGGGGATTGACCCCTCTTAACCAGCCATTAAAATTAAAGCAAAAAAAGGACTAAGGTTTTTTTTCTTGTTAAAATAATTATTTTCTGTTTATAAAGAGGCACTGCATGTTCAGTATAGACAAATTAGGAAGTATAGATAATAGAAAAAGAAAAATCAAAAGCATCCATAATCTCAGCATTAACTGTGGTCTATAACATTTCAAACTTGAAAAACAAACATACAAACCATTTCTAACAAACATCAGGGCTGAGAGTACATACTATTTTGTAATCTACTTTTGTCACTTTTGAGTCTTTATTGCGACCATTACTTGCAATTGATAAATTTGCATCTACATCATTTTTAATGGCAGCTTAGTATCGTATGTCATGGGTGTACAAAAGCTTATTTAATCAGTCCTTTGTTTTTAGACACTCAAATGGCTTCCAGCTTTTCGATATGTTGTAAATTGCTTCGGTGAACCACCTTCCGGGTAAATATTTACATTAAAGTGTTATTGTTGTTGTTGTTCAAATGGAAGAACTTGGCGATGCTTTAGAAAATGTTCTGAGAACTAAAGTCAAGGCAAAGAGTGGCATAAGCTCAGATGAGGCAGTGACTTTCTAAATACGTCTGAATAGAAGATGTGAATAGAGTTTCCTAATAGCTATGACTCAAATAGTAAAATAGGAAATGTTAAAAGACATTCTGTAAAAATACCAGGCATTTAACCAAATTGTACAGGGCCACCAATGATCTGTTAGATGTCTGCCATCTCTAATTTCTAAGCATGCTATTCTAGGAGCCTCTGTTTTTATAACACATAAATGCATGGGGCGTCTTCCTGGGTTATTTGGACCAAATACTGTAATTCTTTAAGCTCAGCAGGCTGTTTTGGGGGATTACAAAAAAACCTGGTTCAGATGGTGATAGAGAGCTGGGGGGAAGATGGTGAAATGATAGTGGTAAAGGGCAAAATGCTAGGAGAGAGCAGGTCTAAAGTTGTCCTTAGTGAACTCAAAATATATGATTTGATAAAAATAATCTTAATCTCTGCTTTCAAGGAGAGTGTTTATAACAAGCATGGACAGCAGTTAAGAGACTCAGCAGACAGCCTTGGGTATGGAGGGCAATCATGTGGCAGGACTGTCACCACGCCCTCTCCCAGGTCCTTGTCCACTAGACGTGGCTAACACTCAAACCACTCCTCCCTGAGGTCACACACAGCCCCAGGATCCTCCATCCGGGTCTCCAGGCTGCCATGAGTAACCTAGTGGAACTGGCACTGGAGGTGATACTTAGTTTTTCTTGCTGGCCTAGTGGGTTTCCACCGATAAGGGACATGTTGGAGGAAGGGGAGGATTTAGGTGGTTAGGAAAGTAAGAAACTGATGCCTGGACTGATGGAGCTAAAAGGCAGGAGGAGGGCGTTCTGCTGAAAAGGCTGAGAATCCATCCTGGTGCAACAATCCCAGAGGCCTGTTTTCCCGTATGTAATTTGGAATTATAATCCACAGATTTTCCTCAAGTGTTTAATCACACCCTCCCCACTAGAACTGGGGGCTCCTACGAATGACTCTACTGCAGCAAATTGTAAGCCCTCATTTCTATATACGGATCTTTCAATTATTCAGCATTTATTGAGTGCCTTTTGTCTTCAACTGGATTACCCAGGAAGAGGAGCCTGAGACAGGACTTGTGTGTAGCTAATTTATTATGGGACCTGAGTTCAGGGAACTCAGGGACCTGGGACCCTTTGCTGCAGTGCTGCAGTGCTTGCACCTGGACAAACGTCTTCCCTAGCAACAAAATACAAAGAAACTCTAAGGGACTAAAAATAACTGCACGCATGCACAGTTGGGGCAAATTCTGGGCAACAAGATACAAAGAGACCAAGAAGTCCAGCTGCCACTTCTGCAGAGCTGGGAGCAAAACAGGGTACTCCGCATGCCCCCTGCACTCAACACCACCAAAGGGGTGGGCAAAACACCTAAGCCCCCCCTCTGGCCCAACCCCTGGACACACCCCTACCCTCACCCCATATAAGGTACCAGCTCGCCTCCCTGAGTAAGTGAACAAGGGAACCTGTTACTTGTTCTTGCTCCCCACTGCGGCAAAGCCTGGCCTGAATTTCTTGTCTGGCCTCTTATCAATTTCTATTGATTAAGGAGGCCAAGAACCCTGGTCGGTAACAATTGAAAAGAGCAACACACGGAAAGAAGGAAAGCCAATATGAGGATGCGGGCTTGATTCCCCTAGGAGCCTCTGAAGAGCTTCTAGAATCTTCCTCAGCCTTATCTGGTGAGGGACTGAGGAGGGGATCCATGCCCCCGCCCCCCACAGGTCAAAGGCCTCCCCAAGGAATAAGTCTCTTGCACTCTTGTAAGTGCCAAGTGGGTTCACTGCTGTCAGACCTGAAGCAGAAAGTGAGAGATACACCATGTGGCCTGGGCCCAGGGCGCTGGGGCAGACACTGTCAGGTTTCACCCAGACAAAGCCGGGTGCTACAGCTATGGCTGTATCAGAAGTAATAAAATTATTAGACACAATCTCTCTAAGTGACAGCTGAATGATGGGAAGGAACAAGCCTTGAAGGCTGATGGGAGAGAAAATTCATAGGCACGGAGGCCAGAAAGAGCTTGTCCTATCCCAGGACCAGACAGTCTAAAACGACTGGAGCCAAGTGAATAAGGAGAAGGGAGTTAGAAGATAAGAGATGCCAAGGGCGCTGTAGACCATGAGAAGAAGTTTGTGTTTGATGGGAAGACATTGGAGGGTTTGCAAGTGGAGGAGTGACATCATCTGATTTAGCTTAAAAAAACAAAAAACACTGTGGCTGCTAAGTGGAGAACTGACAGCTGGGAAGGGAAGAATTGGCAGTGTGGGAAGAGTGAACGCGGAAGCAGAGGGAACCGCGAGGGGCGATCGTAGAAGCACGTGTAACAGACGAGGGTGGTTTCTTACAGGGCGGCAGTCTTCAAACATATTTCTCTTGCTCACCCTAACAGGATTTTGAAAAATTATGAGTTTATTCTCACATTTTTAAGTTGACATCTAAAATGTTTCAACCCAAGTAGTAAGTAGTTACCAAAAAAGGTGATTTCTGCTCATTATAAACGTTGACAATTTAAAATAAAACATATATCACACTTTTCAAGATATTCAGTTGAAGCTAAATTCCATAATTTATTAAATACCACTTACTGCATGCATTCATTTTAAAAGTATATTAACAAGCTTTTCCATGACAGTCAATTGTTGTATTCTATTTTTTATCTTTTAATTCATATTTTTATTCTGCTTTTCTTTACATTTCCCTACAGATTTTTATCCTAATGCAGTATATTTTAATGTTTGAAGTTCTTTTATTGATTATCCTAGCATAGTCTCTACATCAAAAATACGTGTAAGAATTGGAATTTTTTTTTTAATTCCTATGGTCATCAGACTTCTAACTAGTGATTTTTTCTGATTGAATTGTCAGAAATTCTAACACACAATTAATTACAATAATACACAATTGACTACAAAAAATAAGCGTATTACTAACACACAGTTGATTATAATAGCATCAACTATTAATTACTAACACACAATAGATTACAATAACATAAACACATTACAAATGTTATTGAATAATGATTAGACATAAAAAACTAAAGTTTATTAAAAATGCATCTCTTCAGGGGATTAATGGGGCTTTTTTTTTTGCCTCGAATGGTTTTTACTTCCTGCTAGAATGAGACAGAGCTCAACATCAATTCTATCCCAATTTTTATTTTCATTGATATAAATGCTAAGAAAACTTATCCACAAAAATACGTAAATAGAAATGAAAGTTTTATTGTAGCAAAATCTGTCAATGATTTGAATTCCTTCTGAGTTATATGCCAAGATATGACAAGCTAATCTGTCTTCAAAATATGCTTGAATGGGGCTTCCCTGGTGGCGCAGTGGTTGAGAGTCCGCCTGCCGATGCAGGGGACACGGGTTCGTGTCCCGGTCCGGGAAGACCCCACATGCCGCGGAGCGGCTGGGCCCGTGAGCCACGGCCACTGAGCCTGCGCGTCCGTAGCCTGTCCTCCGCAACGGGAGAGGCCACCACAGTGAGAGGTGCTCTTACCGGGGGTGGGGGGAAGCGTGAATGACCTATCAGCTCAGTTAGTTCTTTGTTCGTTTTGTTGAGCACCAGGAAGTGGAGACAATCTGACTTCACCAAGGATGTTTCCCAGTCCTTGGGTGCATTCCTTTCATTCCTTTCACCAAAGAACCTAAAGGGTTTTCCACCCCAAAGGTAGGTGCCATTGTAAGCTCAGGAATGGATGCTAAGTAAGCTTTCCTCTGTGTAAGGGAAGGTGTGCAAAGAGGGGCACTGAGACTGTAAATGACCTCAACATCCTTCTCAGGCAGATCCTTTTGGAGAAAGAGAATAGGGAAATCGATTGCCTTAGGCTCTTCATTTCTTGTACACCTGGGAAAACTTCCATGTAACCCCGCAGTGAAAAACCATGGTTTCAAGCCCACTGGTCTTGGTTTTAGCAATGAAAGTGGTAAGAATTACTGGAGTTAGAGTAGATATCAAAGGTTGAGGCTCAGGACATGCTGATGGCATGGATATGGGGTATGTCTAGACAGAGGGAATTCAAGATGGTACTTCAGTGTAATCAGAAGAGAGGTGAGTATAAGGGTGTCTGAAATACAGTAATAAACTTTGTAATCTCAGTGGCTGGAGAAATAAACATTTATTTCTTATTCAGGCAAAGCCCTCTCTTGGTTAAGACTGACTCTAGGATCCAGTATTTCTCCAAGGCGTCATGCTGCCATGTCAACACATGGCTTCCAAGGTTCTGCAAAAGGGAAAGAGAGAGAGGTTCCAGGTTGTAACTTTCTTGTCCTGGAAATAACTCTGGTCACTTTTGCTTACAGTCCATTGACCAGAAGCAGGCACCTAGTCCTCAGCCGATGGCATAAGAGACTGCCACAAAGGACACCACAAGAGCATTTTGTGAGTGCTGTCTTGGCCACGCTGTGTTTTGGCGTGTGAAACTAGATGAATGATGTTTCTGAGCGGGGGACAATATTTGTATAGGTTCATTGCAAACCAGAGTTTTGGGAAAAAAAACGTAATTATTTTCATATAGAATAATAAATAGGCAAGACCAGTGGAGGAAAATATGGAAAGTAACACCACTGAGAAGGACTTGCCCTACCAAATAATGAAGTATTTTACAAATCTAAAATAATTACAATGGGCAGTTTCAAAAGATCAAAAAAGAAAAGCCTGAAACAGACTTTAGTTTATATAAACTCTTAATATATGATGAAAGGCAGCCTCATGGGGCATCTGTACCACTCTTTACACCATTACTAAAATAAATTACACATGGATTTAAAGGGTTGAATGGGAAGCAAAATACTTATTTCAAAAAATAATCTTGACATCATTTAAATAATCACCTACATTTTTCTTCTCTGAAAGAATAATGTAGGTGATTGTTTAGATTATTTCAAGATGAGCAAGGACTTCCTGAGCATAAAAGCAATAGAAGAAATCTTGAAAGAAAAGACTGAATACATTTGAGAATATATTAATTTTTTTTGTCTGTAGGCAATGCAAACGAAATTAAAAGGCAAATGACAAACTGAAAACGAATATTTAAATAAACACAAGACAAAGGGTTACAATCTTAATTTAAAGAACTCTTACAAAACTGTGATGCCACCAACATGCCAAGTTTTAATGGCAAAAGGTAAGAAAAGACAATTCACACTAGAAATACAAACAGCTAAGAAAGACAATGGCATGCAACGTAAAATAATCTTTTTGCTCACCAAATTGACAGATAATTTTAAGCTGTTACTTTAGGAGTCAATGCTGGCAAGCCTTTAATGAGAACGATGATGACATATTCTGCTGGAAAAAGTGTGAATTAGAGCAAACTTCCTGGAAAGCAATTTGTAGTATGCAATCAATACTGAGATGCTAAAATGTTTATGCCAATGTTCTATATCTGACATATATATATATAAAACTGATCTGTACAAGAGTTGTACACTTTGCTATACATAAACCATAACCTTAATTTAAAAGAAACATATGTGCCTACAAATGAAAATGGATAAAAATGTTAAAACAATAAGAGTAGTTATCTCTGAGTGATTTTTTTATTTTCCTTTTCCTTCTCACTATTATCCAATTTTAAATAATGAATATTAAATAATTATTAATACAATAATTAAAATTGATGTCAGTAATATAAATAGCAAATTAATTAAGTGCAGTCACAGAAAGGTATCCTACTCTGAAACCATGGTCCTCAGGCTTTTGAAAGAAATACAGCTTTTGTCAAACTCACAAAATCATTAGTAGCCCAGTTCTCTCCCCTAAACCAAGTCCGTCATGTAGGCTTTGGTGCAGTGCTGTGCAGAGGAAAGCATACTGGGTTGTAAGTTATAGATTAACTTCCAAGGCGGTCATTACCAGGACTGCTCACGAGTGTGATTTACAGAAAAGAGGTCTTGAAACCCAACACACCCTCTGAAACACTATAGGTGAAGGAGAACTGAAAAGCTAGCTGGATATTGTTTGTCTTACAGGAGAAAATTTGTCATTTTAGTCAGGTAGAAATCACCCATCATCATGGGCAGTTAAGTTGCAAGAATATCTTTTCCTGCCTCTGTCTGTAGCCTCTCCAACACCCTGACCCGAGGTTGCAAGAGAAGACTAAGAAGACAAATATGGCAGGTCCTACCCAATAGCCCATCTTCACTTTCTTCTTGATTACACCCTGATTTTGTATGGGGTCCAGCTCTAGGGAATGAAACATGATTGTTCTAACTTCTTATGGCCATGCCATTCCTTGCTGGCAAATATTCTTTTTCAGAGCCTTCCGTGAAGCTGGAAGTGGATCCATATAAGGAGAAGTCTAGCTTTTCAGGGGAAGCTTTTCTTCTAAGATAAAAGGACAGAGGCTTATAAGGACACAGTCTTTTGTCTCTGCCTCACTCTCCCCCTGGATGGCAGCCATGATGCCTGGAGCCATGGTAGCCATCTTAGGATCATAAGAGAAAGTTTAAGAGAATTCCATAGAAGCCTACCCAATGCTCTGACATGGTTTAGCTGCTGAACCAGCTCTGGAGCGTCTGTCTACAAATTTCTTGAGATATTAAGCATTCGATGGCTAGGGTTTGTTACTTGCAGCTAATTGCTTCTTAATAAGATATAATGAGACTTTAGAGATGACCTTGGTTTGCTCATAATCTTGTTCCTAACTTCCCAAATATGGGATTTGTGGCAATTTGTGACAACTCTAAGGGAGTTCTATAAACATGTTTTGTGTTCTTGCAGACTAACATGGAGAGTGAAGAAGGTCATGCCAGCAGTTAAATCAGATCAACCCCGCCTCCGTTAAATCTTTCAAATTCAAAGATGCTTGAGACCTCCATGAGACCTCTTGTCCTGGTGTTTATCATCTTCAATTAACTTACCTGGTGTCCAATGTTCCAATTCTGTTCCCTGGATCTACTCTTTGGGAGAAGTGCCATATTTAGAAACATCTACCCGTAGCTATCAGAGTTAGCTATGACCCCATGGAAAATGTATTCTTATCTAAAACATATCTATCGGTATCTTGTCATGAGCTTCTTACCGAGAGTTTACCTTTACCTAAGAGTCAATCTCATAGCAGAATTTGGGCCCAGGTCTTTTAAATAAGAAAACTCTCTGATATCCAGGCAAAGGACTGCTGCTCTGTCAATGTATAAGTCCAGCTTGAATTACACCAATAGGGTTACAGACAGACTCATATACCTAAAAACTCATACATAATCTGAACTCAAGTGCGTAAACAAACAACTTTTAAAACAATGACCCATCTAGAGTTTAGTAAAATATGCAATATTAACACTCATCTCAGTTACCAGCTAGAATGACCTAGACTCAATGTCCCCACTATCTGACAACATTTATTTATGTATTCCATACTCAAACACTGCCAGGAATGTGGGGAAGGCATATTGTCTTGGATATCAAGACTTTGAACCTAGTCCTCTTTCTGCCATGAATTCACTCTGATTTGAGTGAATCCCTTCCCCTCTCTGGGCCTTAGTTTTTTCGTAGTGTAAAAAGATGAATTGGACCACATGATCTTAAAGGCTCCAGACTGCTTTCAGATTCTCCTGCATAGGAATGTAGGAAAACAGAAAGAAATTTTGCCCTCCTTCTGTTAGAAGAGGCCCCGTAGACCTGAAATATAATATTTGGAATGCCAGTGTTTTCTGAGAACTGACTATATGCCAGGCACTAGACTGTGAACAGCTTTTTGTGTATTACTTCATTTATTCCTTAAGATAACTAAGCATTATCATTCCCATTTTGCCAATAAGGAAACAGGTCTGAGGGAGCGCCGTGACTGTGCCAGGATCACATAAATAAAAGGAGAGAGCTTAGATTCCAAAATCCATCCTCTTACCCATCATACCACCCTACTTCCATAAGGAATTTAGCAAGTTTCAGCAGTATTTAAAACAACATATGAGGGACTTCCCTGGTGGCGCAGTGGTTGGGAGTCTGCCTGCCAATGCAGGGGACACGGGTTCGAGCCCTGGTCCGGGAGGATCCCGCATGCCGCGGAGCAACTGAGCCCGTGAGCCACAACTACTGAAGCCCGCGTGCCTGGAGACCGTGCACCGCAACAGGGGAGACCGTTGCAATGGGAGGCCCAGGCACCGCGGCGAAGAGTAGCCCCCGCTCGCCGCAACTGGAGAAAGCCCGCGCCCAGCAACGAAGACCCAATGCAGCCAAAAATAAATAAATAAATTTAAAAAAAAAAAAACAAACATATGAGCTTAATTGTAGAAAAGAACAACTCAAGGTTCTACTTATTTCTGTCTAAAATGAAGTATGCATTTCAGTAAAGTGTTGTGTTTTGTATTTTTTGGAGGCTGTGTTTTGGCTCCCATGGGAAAATGGCATCTTCTTCATAAAGGGCGGATAATCAAAGATTGATCTGTTACATTTGATCATCGGAGTCACATCATGTGAGACTTTTTACGGCCTGTTAAGATTCGGGTTTTCACGAATTGCTGTCATTGAATTCCATAAACAACCCTTGTGTTCAGGATATTGTAGCACCTACTCTCAAGGTATTGTTACTATGCTGAGTAAAAACACACTTGCCCTCTGCAGGCTATGGTTTTGCTTTGAAATCTCTGTAATTAACACATTCGCATTTCAGGCACTGTGTATTATTGAGTTCAAAGAAAAAAAGATGTATTTCATCCTTTTTTTTCTACAGATGATTCATCAATTCCACTCCTCCCACCTACAGACATCTAAATTTCAGTTTTCTGAGAAGCTACAAAGCGTGAAGTGGCATCTAGGCATTGAGTCAGAGGACACCAAGTGTTAAACTGTAATACCGCCAAGAGTTTGGTGTCAACCCTCTTAACCTGTTTTCCGGTGTAGGCGTCATTAACAATGCTCTTTGCCCTTGGGTACTAAAAGGAAAAGACTCCAGTAACCCTACACCGGCTGTTCCACTTAAGTAACTACCTGATGCATGGTTATCTTTCCAGGCTATCCGGGGAAGGGGGTGGAAACATTTGCTTCTGTGTCCCTGGCAAGCTGGTTAATGCTTGTCAAAGCAACGGCTCTGTTCCCTGAGGCTCAATCCCTGATCAACATTTGAATTTGCACGCTTGTGATAACCAGATAATGCTCAGGATTGTGTTTACTAGACTATTAGCACAAACATCAGCATGTTCACTTCAAACACACACACACACACACACATCAGACATGTAACAGGAAACATTATTTCACACTGAAATACCTTAGTTAACTTTCCAGGTGCCTCTATACTAATTTGAAATATCCCTAGCAATCCCCACATAATGTTTGGAAACTTCCTCGTCAACATTTTCTTTATTTGTTCAAGTAAATCTATTCATCAATATTTCCTTTATTTGCTCAAGTAAATATATGAAGTATCCAAATATTCACTAAGGATTTGGTTAAAAGGGCTATAAGCACTTTTTTTAATGTATCAAGATTGCCCCTGGTGATCTTCTTGAGTCTTGACCAGTGGATGCAACTAATTAGGTAGAATATTCCAGAGAAATGGAAGTCCCTGCAGAGAGAGATAATTCAAGCCATTCCCTATTTTACAATGCACATTGTAAAAAATGACTTCTTCATTATGAGAGGAAGGGGCTGCTCCAAGGGAGTGGAAATCGGCAGAAAGAGCGCTCCTCGGGTTTTGAAGAGGGAAATTTTTCAACAGTTATATAACCTCAATATTTTAAAAATGCTCTTTGGGGATCAAGCAGTCCAACTCTTCCAAGCCAGTCAGTTTTCAATCCAAGATCAAAAGTGACATTTTAAAAGAGGTACATAAAGAAAAAGAAGAAGAAATTGTTGCAGTTGAGTGATTCCAAGGTCTTGTCGCCTTGTATATAAATGATTTCTGTGTATAATCTCCTGCTCGTGTATAACTCGGACCTGAGCGCTCTGCCAGGAAATCTCTGTGGCCACTGTTAAACGGGATATGGCCCATCTTGCTGGCTCTGAGCGGCCCACAGTGCACTTTTGTCCTGGGGTGGAGACCTTTATGTGCTGGCTGCAGCTTGGATTTGGAGGCCCAGCCACACTCTAAGCTGACCACCCTCTGATGTGGGATGCTCCCAGAACTTTTCACAGCTCAGGCCGCTCTGAGCTTCTCCCCAGAACTCCATGTATTTTGCTGCTGACAGCAACTCTGTCTCCTGGATATACATGCCCTTTTGGAGACATGGGGGAGTAGAGTGACCTCCTCCAAGCAGCCAGGTATATCCCAACCAAATTTCCAAAGTTTCAAGTTACTTTTCCACCTCACTGAATAAACGAGCAGAGATTCCAAGCCAGTCCATAGGTCTAGGGTAACCTATGTCTCATCCTAAGAAGCAGCTCCACCATCTTTCTGTTTTCCATTTGAAGTAAGTCTTTCTTTCTGTCTACCCCAAGTCACTTGCCTCATTAAGCATAGAGACAGGAAAGTCAGTTGCTCACTGGCCATCTTCTGCCACATGAGAAACACACTCTCAATCTGAGCACACACTGCCTTCAGCAAGTGATAGTTATATCCAACTCTCACTGCCTACTGCACGAGTCCTGATTCTTTTGCTTAAATTTGAAGAATCTCTTTCATCTTGCTTCAAACTATCTAATCCATGCTGTATCCCCACTGGTCAATTATGTTAGACCCACTGCCTCTAACTCTCTGCTTTTCCTTTTTTTTTTTTTTGCGGTACGCGGGCCTCTCACCGTTGTGGCCTCTCCCATTGCGGAGCACAGGCTCCGGACGCGCAGGCTCAGCGGCCATGGCTCACGGGCCCAGCCGCTCTGCGGCATGTGGGGTCCT
>NC_041230.1:23921261-23955483 GCF_002837175.3 Physeter macrocephalus | reverse complement strand
AGCCGCTCTGCGGCATGTGGGATCCTCCCGGACCGGGGCACGAACCCGTGTCCCCTGCATCGGCAGGCGGACTCTCAACCACTGTGCCACCAGGGAAGCCCTCTGCTTTTCTTAATATCCTAAACTTGTCATACTTGCCTCTTCCTCCATGCCGTTGTCCACACTGTTCCTGACCCTTGACTTCAAATGACTTCATGCTCATAGTTACTGACAATGTTTTACAGAGTGCTGGCTATGTGCCCAGTCCTGTGCTGGTCACCTTGCATATGGTATATTAGCTTACTTGTATCATGTCCAAGGAAGGTAAGGATATTTATTCCTGTTACACCAAACAGGAAACTGAGGCTTGGAGAGCTAAGCAGATGCTGAGATGCCTCACCGAGAACTGCCTCCCTTTTCAAGACCAAGGTAACTCATTCTCCTTGCTGCTGAGGGTGTTGAGTGCTCACCTTACAGTTTTACCCCTCCCAGCAATTGGAAGGGAGCTGCTTTTCCTTCCTCGGGGGGGCAGCCCCCATCCTATGACTTCTTGGTGCAAGAGTATAAAAGTCTGGACCCCTTGACTTAATTTGAGACATTTCTCTAGGACCATCCCTTGTCCAGAGCTCCCTTTGGGTCAGCTCAGGCCTCTGGTGTTTCTGTATCGAGGCTTCACTTCTCCTCTGCCCAGCCTGCTTCCCCCACCCCTCACCAGCACTGCTCCCAAGAGCACTCCCTGTTACACCTCCCGCACACAAACTGCAGAGTCTCAGAGTCTATTTTCTGGGGAATCCAACTTGATGAGGAAGGTTGCTTTATGTGTCCAAAATCAAGACCAAGGAGAAGATCTGAGATTTAAATATAACTCTGCTTCAAAGACTGTGTTCCTTTCTTTTTTGCTGACCCCCCCCCATTGAAAGACCACCCATCTTTCCCTTCTCAGATGGGCAGAGCTCTTTTTCCAGCCTCTCACGACTCCAGGCACCAGAATGCTTAGATTCCACCAGAGGAAAGTGGGAAAGTGTGGCCTCATGGAGAGTGTGTACACACACAGATCCAGCACACAGATGTGTTTGTTTGTCCTGTGTTGTCCTTTAAAAAGGTGAGTCAGCATTTAAAAAATCAGATGTCACCCCAAAACACAGCTTTCCAACTTCTCTTGAAAAATCAGAATAGCCAGCAATACTAGGTGGTCACAGGGTCACATGAGGACAATGCCTGCGGCTGGGTAGTGGCGTGGCGGCCCCTGTGGACACTGCAATTGGCTGCTGTCTGCACCATCCCCGAGGAATCCCTACCATGGGATTTGCCGTTTATCAAGTTCCTAGTCTATTTTTATTCTTTTAATGAAGCAAGAGTTCTCTCTATGTGTGTTCCTACAAAAGATAGAAAAATGAAAGATAGGCCTGGAAGATTATATATTTAAAAGAAAAATATAAGGAAAAGCTCTGGGGGAGAGGGAATAAGAGGGAAGCTTAATTTTACCTGTTTAATGTGTAAACAGAATGGGTGAGTTACAAAAATACATCTTACGTTGGTCAATGCATGATCTTCCTAGCACCTATGGAAATTAAAGTTTGGTCTACAGTTCTGCTGAATAGCAACACTATTCACAATAGCCAAGACATGGAAACAACCTAAATGCCCATTGACAGATGAATGGATAAAGAAGATGTGGTACATATGTACAATGGAATACTACTCAGCTATAAAAAAGAACAAAATAGGGACTTCCCTGGTGGTGCAGTGGATAAGACCCCGCACTCCTAATGCATGGGGCCCGGGTTAGTTCCCTGGTCAGGGAACTAGATCCCACGTGCCTGCCGCAACTAAGAGTTCGCGCATGCCACTACTAAGGAGCCCACGTGCTGCAACTAAGACTCTGTGCAACCTAATTAATTAATTAAATTTTTTACAAAAGAAGAAAATAATGCCATTTGCAGCAACATAGATGCAGCTAGAGATTATCATACTACGTGAAGTAAGCCATAAAGAGAAAGACAAATACCATATGATATCACTTATATGTGGAATCTAAAATATGACACGAACCTATCTATGAAACAGAAACAGAATCACGAACATAGAGAACAGACTGGTGGTTGCCAAGGGGGAGGGGGTTGGGGGAGGGATGGAGTGGGAGTTTGGGGTTAGCAGATGTCAGCTATTATATATGGAATGGATAAACAGCAAGGTCCTGCTGTATAGCACAGAGAACTATATTCAATATCCTGTGATAAACCATAATAGAAAAGAATATTTTTAAAAAGAATGTATATATATGTGTAACTGAATCACTTTGCTGTACAGCAGAAATTAACACACCATTGTAAATCAACTATACTTCAATTAAAAAAAAAGTTTGGTCTACGAACAAGATCAAGGAATGATACTGTGAGTCAGGTGTTGTCTGTGGTCTAACAGAAACAGCCCCAGATCTGGAGTGAATGGAGAGGGGGATGAGGGAAAAAGGGGTGTCTGCTCCTGCTTCCGGTATGATGTGGTCCTATGGACAAGCCCCAGAACCTGCCCAATTTCAGACACTTCTGTAAAATGAGTGCTGCATTAGATAATTTTAAAGGTTCTGTCCAGCTGTAAAATCCTAAGATCTATGATTTGTTTGCTTATTGTTCTGTATGATTTAGTTTGCCCAAGTAATAGACATATGAGGGCATGGATTATGCCTGCTATTTCTTTGTATCTCTCACAGTGCGAAATGGAAGATAAGCATGGTACACATATTGCTGGATTAAATGACTGCTCTCCAGAGCCTGCAAGTGAGAACTTTTCCACAAGGAGCACCTAATCCAGACCACAGACTTCATCTAAGGAGAGAGAAGAAAGCAAACAGACAGAGATACATTACAAGTAGCAGGAGCTGCACACAGCATGAAAGAAAAGTGACCACAGTTCACAAATGGAAAATGTCGTAACAATTCTGGGGAAAAAAGGAGTCAAAAATGCGTTTCCTCCAGCACAACGATTTCTCATGAACAGAAAGCGCCCTTTGGACGTAGTCTGGAGGGAATTGAAACTCACTACTCTGGAAAATCGATTCATCAGGATGAGAGAAAGTCACAGCTTTCTATCTGAGATCTCCCTCCCACTCTCCACGCCCCACTTTGTTTCAGAAGCACATTTCAGAGACGGCCGGGGGTGTCTGAGATTGATCTGAATCACCCAGAATTTGGCTAAGCTTCTACTCCCTCTATAATTCCTTGCGATTTTCTAGGCATAATTGTTTTAAGAGGATTTTTCCTGAATTAGTGCTTCAATCCAATTGCCTTCTTGGTTTAGACCTATGCCACACTGTAGCTTCTGTGTCATTTTCCTTAAAAATCCAATCACCTGATTGCTGATGAGTCTGGTAACTTTCCTGAAGCCTGAGGAAGTACGGAGGGGCACCATCAGCACCTTCCAAAAAGCCATATTCCCACCCATGTCTCTCCCTGGCACGCACCTGAGAAGAGTAGCTTGGGCCCCTGGACCCCCCCCTCCGTCAACTGCTTCTCTTTTGGGGAATAGACCCTACAAGCTGGCCTACTTAGAATTCCACGGCCCCTCGAGTTCTAGTGAGCAAGAATTTCTCTATCCTGCTACCCTTAAATATTTTTTATAAGCCTTCCAAAGTGCCTAGAACCCTGAGCATAGCATCTCTATATTTTCTCTGCTTGGCACTTGTATTTGATTCTTAGCCTAGAATATTTAAAGCCGAATGTAATTTTTGATGATGATTTAGTTTAATCCTCTCACTTCATAGCTAGGGAAACTGAGCCTTCCCCCCAAATTAAATTCCTCTAGAATTTCTAAATATAACTCAACTACTTCGGCCAACCATCAACAGAAGAAATAGATCTTTGTTCCATGTGGAGATCTACCAGCTTTGTTCATATGCCAAACCATATATAATCTATGTTATGGGTGAGATAAAGAATTTTGCAGGATAATTCTTTTAAAAACTACTTGATTTTTGCCCTACTGTCTGATATTATAACTTAATTTCTACATACTGTGGAACCCCACTCTGTATAGTAAGTAATGTGGGAGAACACCTCGATGAGGTGACATACATCTAGGAACCAGCAACGACAAAGCAAAGAGGTTTGTGACATTGTGGGAAATTCCTAGAGCTATAGGGATTTTGATTTGGATGCATCATGGGGATTTGGTGGCGTGGGGGGGTGGATAGCTTGGTGACTGGGGCGGGGAGGGCACAGCCTTGCATGGCAGCTGAGGATTTTATATTTTGTCTTGTGGGGGGTGGAGTCACTGAGGAGGTCTAAGGAGAGAGGAATTTGGTCTATTTTTGCTTTTTACTTCTACAAGACGGCAGAAGATAGCCTACGAGGGGATAACACTGACAGCCAAGAAGATATTTAAGAGGCTCTTACAATGATCCAGATGAGAAATGATGCCAGAGGAATGGCCAGAGGGGGAAGATAAGGGAATGGAGGGAGATATATTAAGGGAAGAGAATCAACAATAACTGAGGGGCAGTTGAATATGGCCAGGGATTAACAAAGACTAGGCAGTTGAAATGTCTATGTCCCCAAAGTCGCTTACTTGGTAATTATCATTCTAGCTGGAGTATCATTTTTATATTTAGACTGCAAATCTAACTAATAATCCCAGGCTTTCAGCTCCAAAGGCTACAAAATACCTTGGCCAAATTTAAACATAAATTAGTAGATGGTGCGCCTATTAATTTTCCAGTCCCCAACTAATCACACATAAAATTTTCCAGTGGTTTCAAAATCCAAGAGTCGTTAAGGTCTGAACCTTTTAGAGAGTTAATTTTACTGCCGTTTCCTCTGATTCACAAGGCTGATTTTAAACATGGCCTTTTGATGGGTTGTAAGTTGGCGATAATGCCACAGAAAACGCAGGTCGATAGCTTGAGGATAAAGGAGACAACAGAGGAGCAATATACTAGTTTCTCATTTGGGTAAATATCAGCCAGTGCTATTGACAGACTAAACAGTGGATCAGAGTTGTGAATTCAAATGCCTGCACAGTCCAGGCCAATAGCAAAGTGGAAAAATTTAGGTATGTACTCGTTGATGTGTGATGAGAGCTGCAGGAAAATGGGGAATACACATCTCATGAGACAGCTCCTACGCCTTTCTAGCCTTCTGTTATCCTGCGGAAATGCTGGTCCAAGGTTACCAGATATTCGGGGTTTTTTCAAAGCTAGGTGAAAACTTGGCTAATATTTTTAGAACTCTGCAGCCAAACAAACCATGTCTGACAGACGCATTCAGCCCATGACCCATCATTTTGTAGACTCTTGCAATTCAAAGTATGGTCCAGGGACCAGCAACATCAGCATAACCGGGGGGTTTCCTAGAAATGCAGAATCTCAAGCTCTGTTCTAGGCTGGCTCAATCAGGATCTCCATTTGTAACAAGGTTGTTGATGATTGGTGTCCACGTTCAAGTGCGAGAAGTACTGGCTTCCATCTAAAATATGACACAAATGAACTTATCTATGAAACAGAAACAGACTCACAGACATAGAGAAGAGGCTTGTGGAGGAGGGGGTTTGGGGGAGGGATGGATGGTGAGTTTACGATTAGCAGATGCAAACTATTATATGTAAGATGGATAAACAACAAGGTCCTACTGTATAGCACAGGGAACCATATGCAATATCCTGTGATAAACAATAATGGAAAAGATTATAAAAAAAAGAATGTGTATATATGCATAACTGAATCACTTTGTTGTACAGCAGAAATTAACACAACATTGTAAATCAACTACACTTCAATTAGGAAAAGAAAAGTACTGGCTTCCACAACCTCAGGCACAGAGCCTGTATTGCAGAAAATCTCCCTCTGTATCCAGAGCAGACATGCAGAAGAGCATATTTCTGTTACCAAGGTAGAGTACGGGTTGTTTTTTGGTGACAAGAGAGGCAGCATCCCGCTCCACCAGGGTCCCTTTTGAGTTGACTCCAGAGGAAGGACACAAGATGTCTTCTGAAGTCCGCATGTCCCTGGTGGGGTGGTAGGTGTGCCTTTTGCAGGGTCGGGACTAAGTTGAGGCCAGAGACACTGGCTTCAGGTGCAAAATTTAAGGGGGGACCCAAAACACTCTGCAATTGAGATGATAATACAAAAATCCTTTCATGCATTATTGCATTCACTGATTGTTAATAAAATAATCATTTGATGCATTATTGTGTTAATTACTAATGAATGTTAATAAAATTGTGCTTTAAGGTAATAATTTTAAAAGTCAAAATTGATGCCAAATAAACCCCCATGATGAACAAAACATCAAAATTCTCATCTTGTCTCTACCTAGTTCCACTTCTACTTCTGTTTATGCCGTTTTGAATATTTCTATAACCTATTATTTCCTGTTATTCAGACTTGTCTCTTAAAAGCCACTGAACAAGACATGTAATTTCAAACCTATAAAAATAAATTTAATACAAAAATGCTGTTCCAGTTAGAAAAAGCCTTCATTGTAACCCCAGGAGAGTCTAAGATGCTTCAGTTTTAACAGGCTGTATTTACCAGTATCATCTCTGGCTTAGCCGGGAGCCGACTAGCCTCCATCCCTTGCCCACATTATCTGAGTGCCAAACCGGGAGCTGGAGCCAGTTTATTAAGGAGCAAAACATTGCTTTATTCTTCTGCTTTGGAAGTCCAGTAACTTTAGAAGAGGAGATAGGCTGGAAATGGGCCGTGGCAAGCTGGCAGGAACAAAAATAGCTGTGAAGCTGCCTTTGTGTGTCGATCTCACACGTTGACTTCCGTTTCACGGCCAGAACCTGGAAGTGCCCCAGGGTCCAGAAAAGATGAAACTCGAGGTGGGAATGAATGAGTGACCGCTAGGCGTGTTTCAGTTCCTGTCTAGGGAGTAGCAGCTGCAGATAGCAAGAAAATACTAGCTTTTCATACCGACTCTATGCAGAGTCCTATGGGAGGAAAAGCTGACCAATTGTACCCTGAACGGCAGCTCTGGGGAGGCAGTTCATTGATTTTCGTGTGGCCTTCACGTAGAGTGTCGGCTAGGCTCTTCTTGTTGATTGGCTTTACGAGGAAGCAGGCGAGGTATGGGGTGAACCAGATGGGCTTTTGATGTGGCATCAGAGTGTATCCCAACTGTTACTAAGCTAGCACGTAGCACTAGCACTTAGCTAGTGTCTAAACTGCGTGTCTGCGCCACCCCAAGCCTCAACTTCCTCATCCTTGCAGGACCCGTATGAGATCATAACAGTGAAATTCTTTAATATGTGACCTAGCATGGAGCCTGTAACCTAAGAGGAGGCAACATCCATCCTTCCCAGCCAACCGAAAGATTCCAAAGATGGGGGTTCTCTCTTTTATCCCTGGCACCCAGCGGTAACTTTTATTTGCATAGTAGATTCAAAGTTTCAAAGCACTTTCCCTTAAAACAATTCTATTGTGTCCTCCCAACATTCTAGTGAATTAGGGAAGGCAAGAATTATTATCATTATTTTTTTTTTTTTTTTTTTTTTTTTTTTTTTTTTTTTTGTGGTATGCGGGCCTCCCTCTGCTGCGGCCTCTCCCGTTGCGGAGCACAGGCTCCGGACGCGCAGGCTCAGCGGCCATGGCCCACGGGCCCAGCCGCTCCGCGGCATGTGGGATCCTCCCAGACCGGGGCGCGAACCCGGTTCCCCTGCATCGGCAGGCGGACGCGCAACCACTGCGCCACCAGGGAAGCCCCTATCATTATTTTTAAGTGGAAAAACCAGAACAGCTGGCAGAAGATAGGTCTTCTGACTTTGAGTCCAATAATATTTCCACTACTCTGCCCTTCCTGTTTTATAAATAATAGGGACTCGATGCATATTTGTTGAATATACAGTTTCAGGTAACTACCTGAAAAGTCCAAAATACAGATGTTCTCATCCTCCACCAGAAAGCTGCTGGTGGTGTTGAGTTTCTTTTTCCTGATGACAAGTTATTAAGCTGCTTAAGGTGAAAGAATTTTGAAAATATCTTTACATTTTTTTACAATGCGGTAAGTTCTGCCGTGTACAGCAGAGTGACTCAGTTATACATGTGTTTTCATAGTCTTTTCCATTATGGTTTGTCACAGGATACTGAATATAGTTCCCTGTGCTGTACGGTAGGACCTTGTTGTTTATCCACTCTATGCATAATAGTTTGCATCTGCTAATCCCAAACTCCCAGCACTTCTTTATATGTCTTTGAATCTCCCACAGCATCAAGAAGTAGGTGAACATAGTAACTGGGATTAATTTTTCTGGTTGACTGATTTATAAATGATAATCGACATATGGATATTAGATGTTTGCTTACATTAGATGTTTGCCCATGTTTTCGTAAACAAATGAGGAGAACGAGCTTATGTTCATGTCAATTATAGTAAAGTGTTAACACTCAACCCAGAGCACATAATCTGCTACGGCCACCACCACTGCAGTCCCATCGGGAGGGTTTTGTACCGACATAGCCAGAGCTACCTCCCTTCTGCCCGGGCAGTCAGAGCTCTTTGGGAGTTCATCTTTCACAAACACGTTAGAAATACTGAAGCCATTCTATGGGTCAGCGCTGAATTTAAGGAGCTACATATCAACTTGAATCAGACTGATTACAACTCCTCTGAACGTAATTGGCAAAACCTAACTGCATTCATGTTTTATTAAAAGCAACTTTCATTACACAGGCGGTGCTGTCAGAAAAATAAATTACATCTGCAAGCACTTAGGTATAAAATTTTGCAGATAACTTCCAGTCGTTGGTAATTTTATATTAGAAACTGTTTTTCCAATACATGCTAAAACTTTGTTCATCAGTATTAAGCACGCTTTACCTACCACTCTCGGAATATATATAGGATTTGTAATATAACCTTTTTTTTTCTTCTTTAGTGATTTAGTAAACTGTTTTCCACCAAGTTTATTTTTGGCAGCCTCTGTAGGCCCTTTGGAAACTATAAATTGGTTTGCATTTTATATTCCACTGTTTACCATTCTCCCCCCTTAGAATAGATTCCAATCCTTTTTTTTTTTTTAAATTAGTGGTAGGTGTTGGCTGCAAAATAAGTGAATTCTACTTGAAACTACAATAAATCACTCATATAACCTTACAGATGGGAAAAAGTATAAAAAAGACCTATTTCAGTCTAACTCTGAAGACAATATTTGAGTTTCCACTATGGGGAGATCTGCTGACTGCACCTACAGGGTTCCCCACAAGTTCCTGTTTCTTAATTGTACCCTTAATTTGCAACAATGTGATTTTGGTATATTTGTCACCACTGCCATATGCAAAGTTAGATCTTTGTATTACTTCAGAACGATTTTTCAAGCAACGAACGTCGACTAACAGTAGTTTCAGAAAACAGAAGTCTTTATGTTGCGTTAATTGTAGACTTAAAGGAGAATTGCAAGGATAGTACAGAGAGTTCCCATACGCCCTTCACCCAGCATCCTCTAATAACATATTACGTAACCATAATACATTTGTCAAATGTAAGAAATTAACATTGGTACGGTACTTAACTAAGCTATAGACTTCTTTCGGGTTTTCCAAGTTTTCCCACTAATGTCTTTTTCTGTTCCAAGATTCAGTCCAGGATACCACATTGCATTTAGTTTTTATATCTTCTTAACCTCCTCCAATTTGTGACAGCTACTTAGCTTTTCCTTGTCTTTTATGACCTGGAACCTTTTTGAAGAGTCCTGGGCAGTTATTTTCTATAATGCTTCCCAGTTTGGGTATGTGTAACATTTTTCCATGATTAGGTTATAGTTATACTTTATTGGGAAGAATACCGTAAGCTGAAGTGTGCTATATCAGGACACTTGAAAATGCTTTATCTTATCAGAGGTGCTGTTAACCTTGATCACGTGGTGGTGACTGCCAGCTCTCTCCACTGTGAACTTACTGTTTTCCTCTTTTTTTTTTTTTTCGGTACGCGGGCCTCTCACTGTTGTGGCCTCTCCCATTGCGGAGTGCAGGCTCCGGACGCGCAGGCCCAGCGGCCATGGCTCACGGGCCCAGCCGCTCCGCGGCATGTGGGATCTTCCCGGACCGGGGCACGAACCCGTATCCCCTGCATCGGCAGGCGGACTCTCAACCACTGCGCCACCAGGGAAGCCCCTGTTTTCCTCTTTGCAATTAGTAAATATTTATTTGAGGGGGAATAGTATAAGACTATGCAAATATCCTACTTTATAAATTTTTGCCCGCTAATTTTAGCATCCATCTGTGGATCTTGCCTGTGTCGGTTTTTACTGTGGTGCTCTGATGGTGATTGCCTATTTTCTTTCTTCTTCCTATCTATTAATTGGAATTCTTCTGTAAGGAAGAATTGTCCTTTCTACCCCGTATCTTTATTTGCTCATTTATCTATTTATCAGTACAAATTCAAGGACAGTTGTTTACTCTTTAGGCTATAGCAATCATATCATTATTCATTTTGTTGCTTAAATTTTTCCTAATGCCTTGGTCATTGGGAAATTTTTCAGGTTGACTCCTGTGGCCTTTTAATATACACCTCTTCCTTTTTTTCTGAAACCACTTCTTCTGTTTCTGGCACCACAATATGCTCCACGTTCATCTTGAATGTTCCTTGCCCCAGCCCTGTCATGAGCCACTTTTCCAAAGAGCCTTTGTTCATTTTACTGGAGAATGATAGTTAGGTACTAGGAGTCCTCACTAATACTAGGATGTTACTGTTTTTACACCTTCTCAGGAGACAGAGCTAAGAAATGGGTATCTGTGTATGTACGCTAACCCACGTGTACACACTTATCTCTATCAATTTCTGTATCTACCTATCTGCATATAAATTTTAAAAACCAGGAGTTTTACTGATACTGCTGACTCTAAACGAGCACCATGGGGTTTATTCTAGCCTTGTTCTCTTCCTCATATGTAAGTTCCTCCTCTGACAATGAGAAACCCGTTTCTCACTATCTACCATAGGTTTACTTATTTCTCCACCCCTGGTGTACATAGAAAGCAGTTTCATAATTGCTAACCCTGCCCTGGGAAAAACTAATGTACTAACTAGAGGACAGTGTCTGCATGCAGTTCTTTTCCCCATTAGCCTTATGGTATCCAGTCAGAACACTGTTTTTCAAAGTTATTTAGATTTGTTCCTTTCTTCCCCGCTCCCTTCAGTGTGGTTATTATTTATTGGTAACCAAGTCTGATTCATTTGTCACAGGCTGTATTGCCTCTCAGGTTCTCCCCACAGCCTGGTTGTTTTATTTTCTTAAATTTATATACTAACTAACGTTCCCTCTTCGTGGCATGCGGTTCTCCCGGCGTTGACAAATGCATGGAAATGTGTGTCCAGCACTTACAGAACAATTCCGTCACCCGCAAAATCTGCTCATGCTGTGCCTTTGTATTCAACCCATCTCCTCGCTCCCCACTCCTGGCAATCAGTGATCTGTTTTGAGTCCCTATAGAAGTTTTGCTTTTTCCAGACTGTCCTTAAATGGAATCATATTGTAGCCTTTGGGGTCAAGCTTCTTTCTCTTAGCAAAATGCATTTAAGGTATGTCTGTGTTTTTTGTGTCCGTCCAGGGCTTGTCCCTTTTTTATTGCTCAGTAATGTTCCATCAAATGGATTTATCACATCTTGTTTATCCATTCACTAGTTGAAGCACACTGGGTTATTTCTCTCATTCATCATGTGTTCAGTGTCATAGCTTAAAAGCTCTTACCCTAGATTACATGACTTTCTCCTATGTTGTCTTCAAGAAGTTGTATAATTTTATATCTTATATTTAAACTATTATATGATCACATCCAAAAAAACATCCAAGTGTTTTGTTGTAGTTCTCAACCGTGAATGTGGAAAGTAATTTGCAGGCCAGCTCAGCAGCCAAAGCAGGAGCAGCAGGTCTGGTGTGGTAGCTGGAGAAGCTTTGGCCCATCTCTCTTCCTCTGAGAGCTTCCAAGGGGACCTGACTCTCAGCACGTGGAAAGTCTGGGGCAGAGACCCAGGTCTCCTCTGGCCATCCCTATGTTAGGACAAAATATCCTATGTTTTCAAATCACTGCACACAGATACTGACTCAAGTTTTTTGAGCAGAGAACAAGATCAAGAATATTGCTGTAGGGCTTCCCTGGTGGCACAGTGGTTAAGAAGCCGCCTGCCAATGCAGGGGACACGGGTTCGAGCCCTAGTCCGGGAAGGTCCCACATGCCACGGAGCAACTAAGCCCGTGCGCCAAAACTACCGAGCCTGCGCTCTAGAGCTTGCGAGCCACAACTACTGAGCCCAAGTGCTGCAACTACTGAAGCCCCCACGCCTAGAGCCTGTGCTCTGCAACAAGAGAAGCCACCGCAATGAGAAGCCCGCGCACTGCAACAAAGAGTAGCCCCCGCTCACCGCAACTAGAGAAAGCCTGAGTGCGGCAACAGACCCAACACAGCCAAAAATAAAAATAAATAAAATAAATAAATTTATATTAAAAAAAAAGAATATTGCTGTAGACAGAGAGCATCCTTAGAATACAATAGCATGAAGCATTGGAAGGGGCAGTATTTCAGAAGTGGCAGAACGGGGGAACCAGAAGCCTGATAATTCTCCCAGACTTATGGGAGAATTATCCCTCTTTCTACCCACATCCAAGCCTTCCCTGAATTCTCCAGCTCTGACTCATCACGCACCCTTACATCCATCCATAGCTTTCCATATCCTCTGCAAACCCTCTGTTTCAAGAAATGCAGCAAGAGCTGTAACGGTTTTCTAGTCCTACCTTAACAAAACACCACAAACTGGGTGGCTGAGAACAACAGAAATGTATTGTTTCACAGTTCTGGAAGCCAGCAGTCCAAAATCAAGGTGCCAGTAGGATCACGCTCCCTCTAAAGGTTCTAGGGAAGAATTTGTTCCAGGCCTCTTTCCCTCTCTCCCAGCTTCTGGTATTTCCTTGGCTTATGGCAGCATAATTCCAATCTTCACAAAGCATTCTCCCCAAGTACCCAAATACCAAAATCTATTTTAGTCAGGGATCTCCAGAGAAAGAGAACCAGTAGGTGATATATGGAACCTATATATGTGGAGGATACACACACACATGCATATATACATATATATATGTATATATATATATATATATAGAGAGAGAGAGAGAGAGAGAGAGAGAGAGAGAGAGAGAGAGAGAGAGAGAGAGTCCATGTGATCTAATGTGTCATTTAAGGGCAGTGTTTCCTTATTGATTTTCTATCTGGATGATCTGCCCATTGATGCAAGTGGGGTGTTAAAGTTCCCTGCTATTATTGGGTTACTGTCATTTCCTGTCTTTTTGTTTGCTAATATTTATTTTATGTATTTAGGTGCATATATATATATATATAGAGAGAGAGAGAGAGAGAGAGAGAGAGAGAGAAGGAGAGAGAGAGGGGGAGATTGATTTTCAGGAATTGACTCCTGCAATTGTGGGACTGGCAAGTCTGAAATGTGCAGGGCAGGCCAGCAGGCTGGAAACTCAGGTAAGAGTTGACATTGCAGTCTTGAGTCTGGATAGCACAGAGCGGCAGGCTGGAAACTCAGGCTGGGTCTCTGCATTGCAGTCTTGCCACCAGGCAGCTGCTGGTCAACCTGGAGAATGGGGCCATATCAGGGGCTCAGTGTTGGTCTCCATTGCTGGGCACCCAGCAGTGGCTGTAGCCAGGTCGGCCTTGGTAAGTGGAAGCCCATGTTGCTGCATAACCTCCATCCCTGCCACCATGGCCACTTTCGTTTCATGAGCCCATTGGGTGATGACACAGATGGCTGGGGAAAAAGGCTGGCTGGTACCTTCAGAATGGGTCACCCTTCAAGTAACAATCTACCTGATTATTAAAATCCTCCTCTGCTGAGGTCACCCTTTGGTGAACATTCACATGAGACAAATATCTTCATGCTTTTGCCCATTCAGAGAGGTCTACTCACATACCTCTTCCCCAAATTTCCTTGTCACCAATTTTCCAATCATTCTCCTTCCAAGTCCCTGACCATCCAGCCAAACCATTGGCCGCTCCATGGCCATGAATCAGTATATAATTGTACCTCTAGCCATTTCTTCTTCCAAGCAAAGTGAACAACCAGGAGTACTGCTCAAATTTCTGCTCACTGGGAGGATTTTCCTTCACCACTTTCTGGGATGTCTGAGAAATGGGCTGTAGTGATTTAGCTGTTTACTTTCAGGTGGTGCCTGCAGAGCATGCAGAACCATCTATCAACCAAGGCTGAGTTTTCTCTTCCTCTGTCAACTGATCACTGATTGTATGGACTCCCCATGAGGCCATCAGTGCAGGCTGGGAGGGAGAAGGCAGTGTAGCAGAGACCATGGTATTTGGGTCACTAATTCATGTAACTTATTTGTGCCTTCAGGACCTGCTCAGGCCCGATCACTGTATACCGTTTCCATTTGACAATGGAGGCCTGCTGTGCACACCCAACTTTATGGCTTGGTGGGTCAGATGGTCAGTTCATGATGGGCAGCTCAGGTCATGCAGAAACCTAGTGGCACAGGGTTGTATGTTTAGTCTCTACATAAGGCCCAGTGGTAGGACTAGAGCTCTTTCTCAAAAGGGGAGCAGTTACCCACATAAGACAGGCTTTGCTCCAAAAATCCTGTGCTGTGATTCACCTATAGGGGCTTGCCACTCCAGACAGAATCCTTACCTACCACTGCCACTTCAAGTAGCAGTGGATCTGCTAGGATCTGCTAGGTCATATGGTCCAAAAGGCAAAGCAGCCTGCACATCAGCCTGGACCTTTGCAGAGCCTTCTCTTGTTCTGGGCCGCACTCAAAACTAGCATCATTCTGTGCAAACTATTATATATAGAATGGGTAAACAACTAGGTCCTACTGTATAGCATAGGGAAATATTTTCAATATCCTGTGATAAACCATAATGGAAAAGAATATGAAAAAGAATGCATATATATTCATAGCTGAATCACTTTGCTGTACAGCAGAAATTAACACAATACTGTAAGTCAACTTTAATAAAATAAATTTTAAAAGAAACTAGCATCTTTCTAGATCATTTGGTAAATGGGCCAGAGTAACATACCTAAATGAGGAATATATTGCCTCAAAAATCCTAAGAGACCCAACTAAGCATCCTGCCTCTTTCTTGGTCATAGGGGAAGGCAGATGCACCAACTTATCCTCTACCATAGAAGAGATATCTTGACATGCCCCATACCACTGGACCTGAGACATTTCACTGAGGTAGGAGGCATCTGAAATTTAGTCAGGTGTATTTCCCACCCTCTAGCATGTAAATGTCTTACCAATAAGTTATGAGTAGTTGCTACTTCTTGCTCAGTTGATCCCGTTGTCATAATGTCATCCATCTGATGGACCAGTGTGATATCTCACGGAAGCGAATGGCCATTAAGATCTCTGTGCACTGAATTATGTCACAGAGCTGAGGAACTGATACATCCCCAAGAGAAAACAGTGAAAGTGTAGTTCTGGTCTTACCAGCTGAAAGCAAAGTGCTTCTGGTGGGTCTTAGAGACGGGGATGGAGAAAAAGGCATTTGCCAGCTCAGTACCTACATATCACGTACCAGGTTATGTGTTAATTTGCTCAAGCAATTACACCGCATCTGGCACAGCCCCTACAACTGGAGTCACCACCTGGTTAAACTTAAAATAATCCACTGTCATTCTCCAAGATCCATTTGTCTTCTGCACAGGCCAAATAGACAGGTTGAATGGGGATGTGATGGGAATCACCACCAAAGCCACTGCCATCTTGCAAGTTTTTGATGGTGGTGCTAATCTCTGCAATCCCTCCAGGAAGGTGCTATGACTTTTGGTTTACTATTTTCCTAGGAGGAAGCAGTTCTCGTGCCTTCCACTTGGCCTTTTCCACCATAATAGACCTCACTCCACAAGTCAGGGAAACAGTATGGGGGTTCTGCCTGTTGCTGAGTGTATCTATTCCAATTATGGATTCTGGACCTGGGGAAATGAACACAGGATGCAGTCAGGGACTCAATGGGCCCACTGTGAGGTGGACCTGAGCTAAAACTTTATTGATCCTTTATTGATCACCTGACCTCCATAAGCCCCTACTCTAGTGATGGACCAGGGTGAAGTTTTGGGTCTCCTGGAATTAATGTCAGTTCAGAGCCAGTATCCAGTAATCTCCAAAAGGTCTGATTATTTCCTTTTCACCAATACACACTTAGCCTGGTAAGAGCCACAGGTCCCCTTGGAAAAGGATGGGAGTGGAAACAGGCAGGTCTCAGGTACAAACTTCCACAGTACTCTCCCCAGCTACTTGGAGGGAAGCAGAGCTGACTTCAGACTCCCCTGGTCTCTTTCCATCCTACGAAACATGCACTTTCTGTTCTTGGCTTAAGAGTGTATTTGGGATGCAGCAGGATTACACATGTGCTGCTGTGAAACGTGAAATCAGAGCCAGGTGGGACCTCCCCTGAGAAAGGCTGCCTATAAATCGTAAAACCCTTAAATGAATAGCTTAGAAGCACAGGGTTGCCTTGGGTTAGGGTTAATTGTGTCGGGTACAAAGAGTTTTCATAACTGTCCATCTAGCCTCTTCCTGATTTTCTGAAAGTTATTTTGCTCAAGGACAAATTTGTATTTGCTTTTCTCACAGTGATCGGTTTGAAGCTGAACTCTTTTCAGCTGTTGGGAACTTGTAAAGGGCTCAATATTTAGCAGATTTTCTCTCTCTGATGCATCCGTTTCAGATACATCGAAACAGAGTTTGAAGTTTTGGGGGTTTTAAAAAAAATCCTTATTCTCTTTCCGGAGTATTGCTTCAAACTTATTATTTTTGCTCTGATTTTTTAAAGCCCTCAAAACAGTTTTTTTTTTTCTTTCTTTTCTGGTTCATTCTCTAGCACATCCTCTGCTAAGACTCTAATTTCTATATGTCCGTGTTAAGTTAGAAGCTGAAGTCCAGGGTCTAAGCGCCCAGACTCTGTGTTCAGCTAGACTTGAAAGCCAAGGCCAGCTCATTCACTGCTCGTTCTGTGACTTGAGACCAACCATTTAACTTTGCTCAGTTTCCTCACCTGCAGGATGGTTCTGAAAACGTCATGGCTTTTGTGTAATTTAATGAGATACCATGTACAAAGTGCATATTTACTTAACATAGCAGTTGAAAGCACAGGCTCTGCAGCTAGGCTGCTGGGGTTCAAATCCCAGCTCCACCTTGCGCAAAAGTTCTCTGTGCCTCAGTTTCCTGAATTGTAAAGGGGAACCCACAATTGCCTTTCCACATTGAACTATCATGAGGATTAAATGAGCCAATATATGAGAAATGCTTAGAGCCATGCCTGCCACATAATAAGCAATCAAAAAAGTGTTAGCTCTTTAAGATTAGAGAAAAGTAGTAAAAGAAGTTCCCAGCTGCAAAGCTGTCACTTTTGAAATAATCTGCTCATAATAAAATTGACTTTTCTCTTGAAATGAAACACAAATCGTTCTAATCACTCCCGTTTTCCCTTCTTCTACAAGGGCAGCTCGCCTGGGCATCCAGAAAGAATGGTAGGAGGCAGTACAGAATGAACCCTGTGAAATGTCAAGGAAGAAGCTACAGGTTACCCCATCCACTGCTTTATAGCCAGGGTTACCCACATATAATCACAGCCTGGACTGGATGAAAATGGCAAGGCCATAATGCCCTCCAGGTAGAGCTAAAATTTATCTTATTTTGGGGGTGGGGATGGATAAATTAGGAGTTTGGGATTAACATACACACACTCCTATATATAAAATAGGTAAAAAAACAAGGACCTACTGTATAACACAGGAACCAGACTCAGTATTTTGTAATAACCTACAGGGGAAAAGAATTTGAAAAAGAATATATATATATATATATATATATGTACAACTGAATCACAGTGCTGTATCGCTAAAACTAACACAACATTGTAAATCAACTATATTTCAATAAAAGGAAAAAAGAAGAAATGGCAAGGCCAGAGTGCCCTCCTGATACAGCTAAAATTTCTCATTTGCAACTGAGAATACTGGCTGGTAGAAAGAGGAGAGAATAAAGAAATGTCATAAAGAGAAACAAAAGATAGACATCATGGCAACCTGGAAGTAAAGACTGAAGCACTTCTGTGTCTGACTTGCCACTTCCTGATTCCTTTGTATTTCTTGTTCTGGGAGAGACCTTTGCACCTGTTCAATACTATCTCCACTGTGCTTGAGCTGGTCTAAGTTGATTTTATTCCTTGTAAGCAAAGAGTCTTGATGAAGAGATTTTCAACATGAATGTGTTGGGTAAGACAGAATGGCATCTCTTAAATCCCTGTAAGATGTTATAGCTACTCAGCAAACACTCATTCAACGAATGGTGGAGGGCAGCACCATCCCACGTGTGCAGCCACATAGGTAGAATAAGGCAAAACTCACATGTGCCAGAACATATTGAGAATTTTCTCCACCTCAAATATTATGACTCTAAAGGGTTTTTTCTTCTTGCTTACTCTGGCTGACACACTTCTAAATGTCTCCATTAGTTCTAGCTCTGCTATTTATATAAATGGAGTTGGTGAGTGAAGGGTTAAGCTAGCAACGACACAAAGTCCTCTAGTTTACAAACATTTAATTTCTTGGAATTCTCCCCTCATTCCTCAAAACCGGAAAGTGACATTTGTTGGAAAGAAGCCCTGGAAGGGCAGAGTCCCAGGATTAGCTCCCATCATGAATCACACCCCAGAAATGACTAGGGAGGGGCCAGCATGACACAGCGGAAGGAGTATGGCTCTGTGCATGGGGCCACCTGGCTTCCGGGAAGGGATCTCCACTAACTCCCCATGGAACGTTGACACTTCTCTCTGAGTCTGTGTCTTCACCACTAAAATGAGGGGCTGGCTCTTTTCATGTGTCTGTGCCTCAGATCCCCGTCAAAGCCCGGGATCTGCCTGGGCACATCGGGATCAGCCCCAATGAATGGGGTGTGTAGAACTGCGAGACTCGTCTGATTTCTAAAGGCTCCCCCAGCTTCTTGCCAAAACAGGCAGCTCAGATGAGACTTGGCTCAGGTCTGAGGGCTGGGAGACTTTCAACAGGAGAAGAAATGAGATAAAATGCATTGGGGTACAGCCTAACAGACTAAGAGTAGCCTTACTTTCTGCTGAGATTCTGCCATTTTCCCTGCCTTCTTTCTTAGAGACAGATGATCACAATGGAATTTTTCAGGGTTCCCAGGTACCATCTTTCAGTGTGTAATTGCTAATGAAAGCTTTACATTTAGAGAAGCATAGCTTCTAATCCTGAACCCCAACTCTAGCCCTTCGAGCCATTTGACTTTGGATTTAGTCTCCCCAAGCCTCAGTTTCCTAGTGCAGTGGGGATATTCGTGACACTTGCCTCAGAGGGATGTAAAGGGAGATAATTGATGCAAAGCACTTATTCCCCTGACTTGCCCAGCATTATAGCTCAGAGCATGTCAGCCAGCATCACCTTCTTCTCCTGGTACTAACAGAGTCCCACGCTGACCCCACCATGGCCTCCGAATAAGGCAGCCAGAGAGGCTGCTTGGCGTGGGACCCTTGCTTTTGCTGGAAAGTGAATACCTTTTCCTGACTCAGAAACAACCAACACACACTCCTAAGACCCGTGATCTGAGTCATGGGAAGAGACACTGAAACTACTGCATTGTTTATCTCCAAGCCCTTATGCAATAGTTTTCCCACTATTTTTAAGCCTTCTGTCCCCTTCCCCCTCCCAGCCTTCCCTTTCCCCAACTTCAGCCCCCTACAGCCCAGCTCCTTCTTCAGTTCAGCTATTTCAGTTTGGGGTTGAATGGTCTAGACAGGAACCCAAAAATGCACAGTCTGCACACCGGTCCCCCACTGGGCCTCACAATAATTCCAAACAGAGCCCACGGACGTGAGACTGATTGAGAGAGGAACTTAGGTTCCATGAGATCCTCCATCCGAAGCACATACCACAGAGCCTGACACAGTGCTCAAGAAACTGTCAAAATACAAGATTATGGTTCTATGTAGGTATTCATCCCCTTGGCTTTTACTTTCTGGGTCTTTTCTATTAAGATAACATTCTGGAACCATGGCCACTCTCTCAGCAACCTTGGAACAAAATGGGAAAGACAGTCTAGTCTGATTCTGGTGGGCTTCTCCAGCCCTTGACATAGTTCTGGCACACACCGCTGGGTCCTTTAGCTGCCTCATCACCTACAACCACGAAATCTTGGGGGCATAGAGCAATAAACACTTATTCAGCTCACGTGCCTGGGGGCTGGCCAATCTCATTCTCCTCCTGGAACGAGGGAGCTCGTCTGAGCATGCTTTTCTTATAGTGATGGTGGATGTGCAAGTGTACATACTCAACCACATAAATGCATCCTGTTTCTGCCACACCCTGTCTGATCAGATCTCATTGGCTGAAACAAGTCAGGTGATCCTGTCCAAGGTTAAAGGTGAAGAAGTGTATTCCTCTCATGAAAGTGTGGGAGAGAGAGTGACAAATTCTGAAAATACTTTAATCTACCCCGACACTCCAGATTCCATTAATTCCTGCTGTACCCCTACACCATGCATCTCTGAAATGCTCATAGGTGATGCCTTGTGGGGTAGACGCAGAAAGGGGGGAAACGGGCCTTCCTTGTCCCTCAGCCAGCGGGGGGAAGACCACCTCAGTGTTGACATTTTGTTTTCAGTTTCCCTGCAGCTACTTAATACTCTCCTGCTGTTGCGTAAATGGACATTTCACATCTCCTCCTAAATTTAGAAAGTTACATGATGGCAACTGAGGCTTCTACTACTTTGGCATCTTGGAGAGCCCCCAGTGCCTTTCAAGACGTTGCTCATTTTATCTCCTCTTGGATGGTTCCCCAACATCTCAATGCCCCCGCTGCCCCACTTCTATGTTTCTGCTCCATCCTTTGCATACTCTGTCATGGCATTTGTCTTGCAGTTATTATCCCTGTTGCTTCATCAGCCCATGAGATTAGTGTTTCTAAAGGTATTGGCTACTATGTCTCTTGGATCAGAAGTTTCTGGGGTGCGTGTTCCCAGACCACTGTGTCAAAAGTCAAATACAAAACATTTAACAATTGGTAGGGCATGGTACCAATCAGACAGAATACTACTGCCCTAGCAAGGGACTTCAGGGCGCCTGACTCTGCAAGGCGTTATTCTTTTGTTTGCTGAATGTGGGGAGATCCAAGGGATCCTGCGTTAGGGGCCAGAGCAGCTAGAATGGGGAGGGAGTGTTCCCAAGAGAATTGGGAAATTTGGTATTTATCAACAACTAAAGAAGTTTTTAATATTTGGACAATCAGTTCAGCTGTCTTGGTGTGTTCCACTTGAACCAGCCATGATCATGCTAGTCTCATGAATCATATTTTTTAGGGTTAAGCCTCAGGAATCCACATTTTTAATAAGTTTCCCTAGTGCTTAGATGCACATTAAAGTTCTAGACCCATTGAACTTGTAGGTCAGCTCCTTGGAGATGGAGGTTACCTTGTTCGTGTCTCAAGTTCTATGCCCAGACTATCACGTAACTGTTCTCATCAGGGCATGAGCTCTCATAGAACAGCCCATCATGGCTGGCTAGCCCTGAGGTGACATTAATCTTTAAGTCCCGTTCAACACATTTCACTGTCTGCTTTCTCCATTTTCCCCGTGCTAATTTCTAGCGGAGAGTCCAGCTCATCTTTTGGAATTAGGTAATACAGGTCAAGACGGCTGACCTACTGAATGAGCTTTCTTGGGGGTCAGGCAAATGGGAGGAGGAGGAAGAGGCAGAAAGAATAAGGAAGCAATTCTAGATGGAGGGAAGAACAAGTAGAAAACTCATGAGGTGGGAAAGAACAGGACACTTTCAAAGGATGGAAAGGAGGATAGTGAAGCTGAAGATTTAAGAGCAAGTTGTGGGGAGAGCGATGTGAGATATATTTGGAGGTAGGAAGGGGCTAGAGCCAACAGAGCCTTATCAGTCACGTGCAGACATCAATCCCAGCTCTGTCCCTTAGAAGTCATATCATTTTATTATGTGACTTTGGGCAAGTCACTAACCTGCGTTCTGGTTTTGTCATCCTTAAAATGGGGATAATAATACCAAATTCTGGATTGGGAAATACTTTGAAGTTACTGTTACTTAAAGACTTACTTGAGAAAAGTATTTGAAGTATTTGCTAAAGAGCATACAATGTATCCAATCCTCCAAACCAGAAGCTACAAACACAACTGCCAATAAGGACAGGGCAGGTACCATTCCTGAGTGGAGAGGGCCAGAGGAGACTGTAGGGCATTGGACAGCACATGCCTCATTTATAGAAGGCAGGTGCTGCCCAGATCTGGTCAAAGGTTGCCAGACACTCTCTTTTTTTTTTTTCCCCTGAAATTTGAATATTTAGATTCTTATATGGCATCTCTTGACTTAAAGTACTGGCAACCAACTAACAAAAAAGTTTTAAACAAAACAACAAAACCCTTCAACAGGTTGGATTTGGTGGGGGAACTGCCATTTTGCAACTTTTCCATTGTAAACTCTAAAATCTGTCTCTTGATTAGAGCAGCCCTACAGAGTGCTGTGTGCCAGGACTTCTATGTCCCGGACCCCTACAAACTTTCTTTCATTGAACTGCACTTTAGTATTTTACTACCAGCCAATGTTCAAGGATAGTATTAAAAGGGTCAGACAAAGACAAATATCATATGATATCACTTATATGTGGAATCTAAAAAAAGGGTGCAAATGAACTCATTTATAAAACAGAAATAGAGTCACAGATGTAGAAAACAAACTTATATTTACCAAGGGGTAAGGGGTGGAGCAGTAAATTGGGAGATTGGGATTGACATTACACACTACTATATATAAAATAGATAACTTATAAGGACCTACTGTATAGCACAGGGAACTCTACTCAATACTCTGTAATGAACTATATGGGAAAAGTATCTAAAACAGAGTGCATGTATGTATATGTATAAATGATTCCCTTTGCTGTACACCTGAAACAAATACAACATTGTAAATCAACTATACTCCAATAAAAATTTAAATTAATTAATTATTTAAAAAAGAAGCCCCCATGAAGCCCATATGTTTTCTGTAAGGATATTACTGAAGGTATTACTTTCTTCATCCCATGGCATCTTTTTTATGAGAAAATAATTAAAATAATATGTTTTCTTTGGCCTTTAACCTTAAGAGTTGTTGTACTTATTGTGAGCAATGGGATTTTGTTTTCAAATTTGCTAGACACCAAAAGTCATGCAGATATCTTAATACATAGAAATGTCTTTGCATTAACTTCTAGAAACCTAAGAATAAAAATTATGACTTGCCTTTAGAAAGTGGCCCACATAGTAGTAGCTGGGGGGAGACATGCGTCTGGTTCCGGCCAGTGAGTTGTGATGGGAAGTATGCTACCTCTGAGCTGAAGCATTTAATTCCTGGTTTGAGGCCCTCCAGAGCTCTTTTTCTCTCTGTTAAAGCAGCACTTTGAGATGGCAATTGCTCTGTCATCCTGAGTCCTGAAGTGTGAATGTGAGAAGCAGAGCCTTCAGTCACCCCTCAGTGGATATAAACACAGATGAGAAATAAACTTTTGTTTTGTTAAATCATTGAGACCTTGGGGTTTTTTCTTATTGCAGCAAAACTTAACCTATCCTAACTGATACATAGTTAATAAGTATCAAATTAAGGGTTTGGATCAGTGTTGCCTTTCTCCAGAGCCCTTAGCCACTACCTACTAGTATACAACAGTAATCGTTAATACCATTCACTGCACAGATAAAGTCAAATGTAAGAATATAGATAAAAGTGCTTTGTAATCTGTAAACACTTTATAAACATTTTATAAAAGCACATGATGTTATCAGACTTAATGAAATTGATCTTGCCTCCTTAACGAGGCTGTAAGATCTTTAGGGAAAGGGATCCTTTTCTTAAGTACTTTGAGATCTTACATATTCCTAGAGTATGCCTGCCTTATTATAGGGCACCCAACAAGTTCTTAAATAATTCTTGTTGAATTGTATTTAATAGGTGATGCAGAAGATCAGGAAAATAGCTTTGTGACACAGAATCCCTTTATTTACCGGTCCTCATAATAATAGGAATTTGCCTGTTAAAACTTTGGAAGCAAAACTGCTTACCTTTATAGAGGACAAAAACCAGAAGGTTTCTAGCAGCTAATGTTTGGTTCCTAAGGAAGGTGTAAAAGGAAGGATGGAGGTCAGGATGGACTGTTCCTGACCCCAGGAATGAGAGACGGAAGTAAATCATGAATATGATCACCACTGAAGCTGAGAAAGAGCCTATTAATGTCATGTAATCAATTTCAAAAAGATACAGTTGCACTTAGGGTATTTAAACCTCGGAGGTTTAAACTAAATCATACTTGTCACATGCACACAGTATCACTAATGAGCTTATGTAAATATTTAATCTTCTCTATTTGCATTACTCAGCCCAGTCTATCTCACCAGCCTCTTCTCCCAGCCTTCTCTAACACCATAATCCAACCTCATAGAACTAATCTGGTTTCCAGAGCTCACCATGCTCTTTTATGCCTCCCACCTTTACATATGCATTTTCCTGTTGGGACTCTCATCTTGCTTTCTCTCTCTACCCACTAAACATCTACAGATCCTTCAAGGCTCAGCTCAAATACATCCTCCCGCTCCACCCCACCCCCGCCTTGGGAAACCTAACCTGAACCTTCTACAACTACCCTTCCTAGTAGAATTTTTAGTATCTGTTTCCATGCCCCTATTGCATTTTGCTAACATTCCATAATTCTGAATATTACATTTATTTGTTTGACAAACTTTTAAGAAATCTTACTATCTGCCAGTCATGGGGCCAGGTGCTGAGTATACGGAAATGAAAAAGAAATTATACTTATTTGTGACAGTAAGTGTCTCACTTTTTAACTCACAAGTATCATGCATTTGCAGGCTTGTAAACAATGTGTTTTCTTTATACCTGTGTCCATATCCTACTTCTGCCTGCAACCATCAGGACTATTTTGGAAGTGACAGAAATGCAATTCAGCCTGGGTTAGATACAAAAGGGAATATATTGGCTCATGAATTCCAGGAAAGTTGACCATTCAAACTTGGGGAAAGTCAAGGATGGAGCCTTATTTTAGGAACAACAATAATAATGGGAAGAAATAATGATTTGAATGCTATTCAGAATCTCTCTCTGTTTTACATTCCAGATTTTCTTTGCCTGCTCATTTTATTTTCACTATCGGCAGCTTGGCTTCCTTGGCATGGAAGGAAACATGGTCACCAAGACCCCCGAGGCTTTATGTCTTACAGCTTTTACCGCTGATGACAGATGGCTGATGTGTCCTGGTTATAGACTGAAAAGTCTCAAAGTAGGATGCTGATTGGCTCATCCCTGACCACTTGTCCAATCCTAGAGCTTCCCAATGTTACCAGGAGACTAGAGAACTATGATTGGCTTGGCTGTCTCAGATGTCCACCTTCAAACAACCAGGAAAGCCTGGAGGGGGAAAGTAGTGTAATCAGTTTCTCAGGAGAAAAGGGTGATGGTAAGCAGATAGACATCGTTTTCTATGCCACTGATTCTGTCATTCATTCAACATTCTTTGTGTGCTTATTATGTTTAAAGCATTGTGCTAGGATGAGCTGGGGAAAAGAAATAAAGGATATGCAATTTCTATCTGATCATTTGGTAGGAGAGGCTAGAGAGGCAATTTTGCCTACTGGTTAGGTACTCGGGGTCTAAAGCCAAAATGCCAAGCTGAATATCCTAGCTGTATGACTAACAAGGCTGTGACCTCAGGAGGCTTTGATTTCAGTCTCCTCATCTGTAAAATGGGGATAACAATCACAGCAATCTCATGGAACAGCTGTGATGTTTAACGAGCCACATGTGAAACAGCATAGTGCCTTGCAGGGAGTAAGTACTCAATGAAGTTAGCTATTATTTCCTGCATGATCATAAGTCAGGGCAGAAAGAATTCTGTTTTGAAATGACAATACACAGAGCTGAAGATACAAAAGAACCCCGACAATTAATACTGACAGTGGGGCCCAAAGAAAGCATCATACAAGAAGAATCATTTAGTTTAATCTTTAGCAGCTGAACAGGATTTTAACAGAAGGGACAGAACATAAACGACCTTTAAGAAAGATGGATAATTCAGGAGGAGAGAACAGCATGGGTCAAAATAAGAGGATGTGAAATGAGCAGTGGAATTCAGAAGTCTGGGTTTATACAGGGTTTCTAGAGCCTAAGATTCACATATATAGAGAATAGGAGATGTCACTATAAAGGAGGTTTGGATTGAGGCAGTGAATTTATTGAATACCGACCTAAGGGATTTCAATAGTTAACAGGGAGTCATCAAAGGTTTGGGACCCAGGAGCTGAGTGACAGGATCTAATTGCACATTTGTCATTGAATAAAGACTTTTATTAGAGCCTAAACTGCTGGAAAAATGAAATAGAACTCTCTTTCAGTCTCATCTATTTTTCCATCTTTGCTAGACATGGGTGCAGAGAAATATTTATCCATCACTAGAAAGCAGTATCATGAGGGCTGTTGTAAATGGCAACCAATACTCGTTCTCAGTTTGGGAAAGCAACAGGAATAGTGGGGACTGTGGCAAATTAGAGACCGTGTGTCCCTCAAAAGGGGACAAGCACTTCTCAGATTCATTAAATGTTTAACATTTACAGGCCCAGTGTTAGCAAATATTCTGATAGTTCTAGAAAAGCTTAAAATCTAGATTTTTGGGGGTAAAAACCCTGATTTCTTTTTCATGTTGGCTGAAAAAAAATTGTAAAGTCTGTAGGCTAAATAAAATATATCTATGGGTTAAATTTGTCCAGTTTGAGAGCCCTGGATTCAAGTTGATCCAGAATAAGTATAAATATTGATCTGGATATCTGGATACCTTTGCTGTTATGACCATTCCACAATTTTTGATAAAAGACTCCGAAATGAAAACAAAGAAAGAGAATGCCATGCACCGAAAGTATTGCCAGTAAACCAAAAAACAAAAAAAAACCAAAAAAAGATATTTGAAGAGCTGAAGTTTTCCAATGTAAAATAAATTAAGATAAAAAAAGCAAAAAAGACATAGAGAGAGCTCATAACAGCTATAGGTAGATTTTCACATTTAGACCCATAACCTAGGAGCCTGATTTTTACATCTACATGACATTTTCCACTGAGGCTACTTAAAAAAAGATTAAGGTCCAGTACAATGGAAAGAACTCAGGCTTTGGCATTTGAGAAATTTGAGTTAAAATGACTAATTTTGACAGGAACATTTATAAGCTTATAAGTGTTACCTAGAGCAGCTTTTATACTTACTTATTGCTAAATAATGCTGCAGAATAAGCAACTACAAAATATGGGCATTATACAATAGTAAGCATTTATTGTTTATGTACTCATGGAGTTCAGCTGATGGTGGTTGGCCTTGCTCGTGTTCTTCCAAGTTTACTCTGTTTCCTATGTCTCTCATTCTCCTCCTTGCATAAGCAACAGAGCATGCCCAGGACCCTCGCATGGTGATGACAGAGGTGCAGGAGAGTAGATAGAGATATGCAAGGCCTCTTAAAGCTTCAGCTCACATCTGGCACACCATCACCTCTTTTCATCATTTAATAGAGGGCATGGATATTGAGAGGCATAAAGAATTTTTGCAGTCTACCACACACAACAAAACTGGAAACAGCTCAGATGCCAACCAACTTAGAATGGACAGATAAATCAGGGGAAAAATATTACAGCAATAAAGGAGATGAATATGCCAAGGCTTCACTCAGCAACATGGATGAATCTTACAGACTTGCTACTGAAGTAAAGAAGGAAAACATAAATGAATAAATGTAATATGTATCTATCCCTATAAAGTTCAAAAAGAGGCAAGCTCAACTATATCGTTTATCGATACTCATACAGGTGGTAAAACCATAGTATAAAGGAAGAAAATGATTATCAGAAAAGTTGAAATAGTGGCTCTATCTGTCTGAGTGACCTGATCAGAAAGGGACAAAAGGGGAGCTGGAGATTCTTTATACTGACCTGGACTGTAGTTACTCAGGCAGCTGCCTTGTAATTACTTAAACTATGCATTTATAGTTTAAACATTTTTCTGTATGAATGCTATATTTCACTATTTTTTTTTAAGTTCGGTTCTAGATCAAAATGAAAAAATAAAAGTTATGGATTAAGGGACTTCCTTGGTGGTCCAGTGGTTAGACTCTGTGCTTCCACTGCAGGGGGTGTGGGTTTGATCCCTGTTGGGGGAACCAAGATCCCACATGCCACGTGTCATAGCCAAAAAAATTAAAATTAAATTTAGAAAAACTTATAGATTAAAAACATCCAGTTTTGCTACTTAAAAATGGTGTGATTGGGAGGGGGCTACATCAACTCTGAACCTCCATTTTTTACTTTGGTGACAGCAAGTTTATAATAGCCGCCCCTGTCAAGCTTGTCCTAAGGGGTAGATGAGAAAGTGCCTAAGAGAGGATGTTTAAAAAAAAAAAAACTTAATTGCAGAAGAGGAAACTATGTCTTTGACATGAAGAAAAGGAAGAGACTAATTCTGAATCATGTTTCCTAACAACATTTTTTGTATTTTCTTATTTCTCTGAAAGGGGAAAAAAAGCAGAGGAGGGACTTGTACTCAAGTCTAATTCCAAAGGAACTAATTTGAGGGGAGGTGGGTCCCAATAACCAGAAAACACCCCAATTCCCAAAGATGAGCCACAAGGCAGTGTGGGAGCCCCCCTGGTATATTTGGGGGGACCCAGCGGAATACAAAGTACTTAAGCTCATCCCCCTATCCTCCCAGTGCGAGGAAAATGAGCCCAGAAAGCTTCTAAGTGCATAAACCAGACCCATCACGGTGATCATTTATACGGAGGACCGCTCAGGGTTGCTCTGGAGAGGAGCTCGGAGGAGCCACTTGATGCAGGGCTCCCCGCTGCCTGCCAGATGCAGATGGGTCCTCATGGGAGGTCTGCCCCTATAGCAAATGGTTATCTTTAAACCCATCCTTCATTTCCCGTCTTATCAGCAGAGGAATGTGGGGAGGCCAGTAGGCATTAAGTGTGAAGGCATTTGGGATTTTCTGAGGGTGCGGGTGTCAGAATGGGGGGCTTACCTGCCTTCAACGCCTTCTCAAAATAGGTCTGTGACCTGCCACAGTGGCATTCTCTGGTCCAGCAGAAAGTGTGAGCCTCAGAGACCATACAGATACTATTCAAAGGAACTAGCTTTTTTTTTTTTTTTTTTTTTTTTTTGCGGTACGCGGGCCTCTCACTGCTGTGGCCTCTCCCGTTGCGGAGCTCAGGCTCCGGACGCGCAGGCTCAGTGGCCATGGCTCACGGGCCCAGCCGCTCCGCGGCATGTGGGATCCTCCCGGACCGGGGCACGAACCAGTATCCCCTGCATCGGCAGGCGGACTCTCAACCACTGCGCCACCAGGGAAGCCCAGAACTAGCGTTTTTGAGTCATTCCTGTTTGCAAACACTGTCTTAAGAACTTTGCACGGACGACCTCACTGAATCCTCAGCCAACACTTTCAGCCAACAGTCAGGTACTACTCTAACCCACCTTTTCAACTTCAGAGAAAAATGAGGCAGGGAGAGATGGTAGAGGAGCTGGAGGTGACACAGGTAAAGTGGAATAAGATACCGCTGACAGGTGTGCCCCTGCTGGTAGGCAGCCTTGCTCTGAGCAGTGATTAGAGGGGCCAGGGGGGGAAATGGGTACTGCATGGTAACCGTGGCCAACTTTCCAGCCTTTATTCAGTGGCTTGGTTTTTACACAGGCATCACACAAACACACTTTCAAATTTAAGTATAAAACCCATTCCAAAACCAGCTACTTTGATTCGCTACTCTTTCAAATCATTTGCTCTAATATTTACTGGCACAGAAAATTGAGAAATTGACAAGCAGCATTTGCTGTCCACCAGGGTTACCGTACCATTTTCCAGCTACTTTGGGTCCATGAGTTGTGTTTCATCTGCTATCAGTGTTGCCCTGTCTTGCTAGAAGGGGACTTGTTGGAATAATCATTGAGAACAGGTACAATCCCCCTGAGCTCCTTGGGGCTGGGAAACCTTTCCCACCCCTCAGTCCCCCTGTGGCAGCTGAGGGGGCCTTGTCCTCCCTACTTTATAGGGAAGGGGAATTCCAGGGAGAACCTTGGGGTGGTTTGTTTTTAATTGTTGACCTCCGAGGCCTTCTGTTTGCATCTGTTTATTAAATCGCGAGCTCAGCTGTGAAATGCCCTTTATGATGTTGTTTTATTGGTGGGCCATTCGGGGACCCAGCGCCACACAAACAGGATAAATATTTTCCTTTGCAGCACACACCCCATGTTGGGGGCCACGGAACAAGGGGAGCCAGGATCATTTGTTTACGAGCACGAATTCATTCATTAGTTGGCCAGGAGCTGTGAAATGTAAATCTCACATTCCACAGGACAATCCCAGCGCCAGCTTGAGCTCATTTGGAGGTGTGATGTTCCACTCAAAAGGTGGCTGTTAATTTTATTGACCAAATTTGGAAAGTGGGAGCTCCAAAATTAAATCGAGCCTTTGGTAAAGAAGTGAACATTTAGGGTTCCCAAAGACCTGGGGTGAGCGGTCACATGGCATTATTATTATTTCTTGCCCCCCCTGCAACCCCCAACAAAGAAACTTTGAATGACGGTGCTGTTTACAGGGAGCATAAAGTGAAATTGCTGTTTGCCTCATCTTCTAGTTTCAAAAGATTTGATCTCTCCGAGATAGGTTTGTCAGTATTAATTACAGCCACCTTTACTGAACACTTGACTCCCTGCTTTAAATATATTATCTCCTGTAATTCACACAGCCATCTGGGAAGTGCCCATTATCATTGCCCTCGTATTTATACGCTGGAAACAAAAGCTCAAAGGAGAGGAGGCTTTTGCCTTGGGCCCTGAAACCGAGATTCAAATTAGGACGTTGGAGTTAACATATACACACTACATAAAATAGATAACCGATAAGGACCTACTGTATAGCACAAGGAACTATACTCAATATTTTGTAATAACCTATAAGGGGAGAGAATCTGAAGAATATATATATATATATATCTGAATATATACATATATAACTGAATTGCTATGCTATACACCTGAAACTAACATGACATTGTAAATCAACTATACTTCAATTTAAAAAAATCAGCAGGTTTACCCTGACTCCAGAACCTGGGTGCCTCAGCTGCCCTGCTCTCCTGCTCTCTCTTTGCCATCTCTGTGTAACTAAAAAGTTGACTTTTCTGGTGCTTTAGAGAGAACTAAAGTTTCCAGCAGTGACTAAGCAGCTATAGACTGCGGATTCAACCCGCTCTGTTCATGCCCAAAACAAAAAAGGAATCTGAGTTGCTGAAAACTTTCAAAAGCTACATACTGTCCTCACAGCTGGTCTGCCCCCCATAGTCAGGAACAGGGTCCGCAAAGAAGAAATACCTTTAACTTCAAAAGTCATCCTTGGGGCTCCTTGCCCTCCTCCCTTGCGCTCTCTTTATGCCTGGCAGGAAAGGGTAAATTCAGATGAAATGAGACAGAGAATAGGATGGCACAGCGCATCCGGGGCTCCACGGGGGTGTTTACCCACAGAATGAGTGGGCCCATGTCAATATTTGGACATGGAGAAGGCCTGGTTTATAATTGTTCAGACTTGTCTCTGAATTGGGCTTTGAAACATGCATTTGCCATGTTTCTCCGTGGCCTCATTCTTTTCGGAGGGGAAAGGCTATTTAGGGAGATTTTCTTTAGAAAGGTTGCTGGGGGCAGTGAAGAAATAGGGACCAGTTCGGAATATCCCAATGTGATATGAAGAAAAAAAAAATGTAAACGATGTCACAAAAGCTCTGCCATCAAGAAATGTTATTGTTGGTTGAATGGTAGGAACCATCTGGGTCTCTTTTAATGACTGGGGGCCCCCTCTGTGGATGGTACAGATGCCTCTTTTGTTATTGGTGAGATCTTGTAAATAGTTAAAATATTTACCAAAGCACCTCCGAGCTGGAGCTATCCCATTTTATTATTTATACCTTTTCAGAGGGACAAAAATGGAGGTGTCCACTAAACGTGATGGATTAGGCTTATAAACAGCCATTATGGCCGTCAAACCTCGAATGTCAGCTTCTCCTTTGTGTCTGCGCATTTCTAAGCTAACCAGTGATCCATGCATAAGATAGGAGGTTAAGAATGCGCAGAGAAAAGGAGGGTTGGCTCCAAGCAAGATGTATCTTCTGCTGATTAGAAATACAGCTGTAGGAAGTGAGGGGGATGCTGGGCAAGAGGCGAGAAAAGGGACGTGCATGTGCGTGCGTGTGCGTGTGTGTGTGCGTTTAGGCAGAAGAGAGCAAGCCGGGAGGTGCCGTAAGTCACTGCAACCCGACACGCTGCCTTTCATGTCTCACAATTGGAGACTGGAAACCTGCAAGGCTTCTACCTGCCAAGCATCCTTTAGCTGTTTCCTTAACTGATAGCAGCTGGCTTTTGTTTTTCCAAGATAAAAATCAGGAAATGCAAAAATTAAATAGGATTTGAGAAGAAAAAGGATGGGCCCTGCCCTCCCGGGTAAGAGGGAAAAGTGCGAGCCAGCAGGTAACTAAGGCTTGTAGACAGAGGGAGATCCCATCTCCTTGCAATTAAGTAAAACATCTTAAAATGGGATGGAGGCAACCTGTGTGGCAGGTGAGCCGCGTGATGCCTAGAAGCTGAACCAGAGTGACTTACTCTCAAGAGTTAGACCCAAAATACTAGAAAAAGTTAGATTTAAGGAAAGACGATATTTTAAAGTCAAACTATTTATAATTTATAATAGGATACATTCTCAGTCCCATTAGTGCAAGAAAACAAAGTAACTTTTCTTGCAGGTAAAGGGGGTAAATGTAAATTATATTATTGTTGGCCCAGAAATGCTGCACATGTGTTGGAAACAGCTTCTGTCAAAAAGTGGATTCCATTATATTTTTACTCTTAAATCCCAGCTCCTTTAATCTCCTAGAGTTTGTCACTGATTTCCTACCATACCACAAACTATGCCTGCAACTTAGTCCCTTGCTCTCTTAAAAGAGCCTGTAGAATTCATAGGCAAACAGCTCATGCTTGCTTTAGAAAGAATCGGGCTCCGAGTGGCTGAAGTATCATCTAGAGACTCTAAACAGAAATTAGAATTTTAATTTGGGTAGAATAGCTTCTAGGATCTAATTAAGAAATTATGACTTTATTTATTTACTTACTTACTTACTTATTTTGGGGAGTTGGGTGAGAACTTATTGATGTAACAAACAGAAAATTATATTTCTTCACAGCTTCGCAAATAAAAGAGAAAAAACATTTAGAGAACACTAAGAACCTAACAAACTTCCTCCTCAGATTAGTAATCAAGGGGCTGCTCCATCCTGAGGATCCCTCCTTGAGTCCCCTTTGAGCAACTCCTGAGAAATATCACACCCCTGCAATCAGACTGGTGTCTATCCCATTAGTATGCTGGTGCATTAACTAACTTGCCTCTATAAATACTGGGATCTGAATCACACCACTGTTTTGGCTAGAGACTAAATAATTTTTCTCATCAGTCTCTTTGGAGAAAAAAAGAAACACACACACACACACACACACACACACACACATTTTCTAAACAGCTTTCTTACTCAGGCTATACTCCTTGATATTACAAGTGGGTGATATGGCTCAGTGAGAAGCATCTTCTATAAAATGGACATTCTTAATAAACCTCCTTTAAGACAGTAATGTTACTTTAAAAAAGTAACATGTATACACTGATGTGTATAAAATGGATGACTAATAAGAACCTGCTCTGTAAAAAAATAAATAAAATAAAATTCAAAAATTCAGGGCTTCCCTGGTGGCGCAGTGGTTGAGAGTCCGCCTGCCGATGCAGGGGACGCGGGTTCGAACAAAAAACCAAACAACCTGATTCAAAATGAGCAAAAGATTTGAATAGATATTTCTCCAAAGAAATGGCCAATAAGCACATGAATAGATGCTCAACATCACCAGTCATTAGGGAAATGCAAATCAAAACTGCAATGAGATACCACTTTACACCCATTAGGATGGCTACTATCAAAAAAATAGAATATGAGTGTTTGCAAGGACACGGAGAAATTAGGACCCTGGTGTACTACTGGTGGAAATTGGTACAGTCACTATGGAAAACAGTATGGTGTTTCCTCAAGTAATTAAAGATAGAATTACTATATGATCCAGCAATTCCACTTCTGTGCATATAC
>NC_041230.1:23873703-23921131 GCF_002837175.3 Physeter macrocephalus | reverse complement strand
GATCAACCTGGTGGTGATTATGCTAAATGAAATTAGCCAGTCAGAAAAAGATACATACTGTATGATCCCACTTATATGAGGTACTTAGAATAGTCAAAATCATAAAGACAGAAGGCAGACTGGTGGTTACCAGGGGCTGGGGTCAAGGAATAACAGAGAGTTATTGTTTAATGGGTATAGAATTTCAGTTTCACAAGATGAAAACAGTTATGGGGATGGACAGAGGTGATTTTTGCACAACGATGTGAACATAGTTGATACTGCTGAACTGTACACTTAAAAAATGGTTAAGATGGGAAAAAAATTGTTTATCAGGAAATATATCAAATACAAAGTGTAAATAAAATATATATGTATAATTTAAAGAATGAAAAAAACAAAACAAAAAACCAAAAAAAATTTTTCTTTAATTAATGAATTTATTTATTTATTTATTTTTAGCTGTGTTGGGTCTTCACTGCTGCACGCAGGCTTTCTCTAGTTGCAGCAAGGGGGGCTACTCTTCATTGTGGTGCGCGGGTTCCCCATTGTGGTGGCTTTTCTTGTTGCGGAGTATGGGCTCTAGGTGCGCGGGCTTCAGTAGTTGTGACACGCGGGTTCAGTAGTTGTGGCTTGCAGGCTTCAGTAGTTGTGGTGCATGGGCTTAGTTGCTCCACGGTATGTGGGATCTTCTTGGACCAGGACTCGAACCCATGACCCCTGCATTGACAGGCGGATTCTTAACTTCTGAGCCACCACGGAAGCCCAGTAATGTTACTTTTTATTCACAATTATAATACTAATCATTTTTATCAGCCAACCCTCACATTATAATCACAAAAGCCTAGCCAGGCTCACTTGATGGTTCCCTTGGCAAATTTGAAAATGCAAACACACTACTATGCCTATGTTTGATTCCTGCTCTACTTAATCTCATGTACTCATGAATGAAATAGAACTTGCAGTAACTCGGAAAAAGTTAACAAAGCAAAAAGAACTTGGAAGGTTTCAGGCAGTTGTACCAAACAGTTTAACATTCTATATGATCATACAAAAATGAAAGACCTATATGTTACACAGCACATGGTTCATAGGACCCATCAACATAGCCCAGATGTACAGAGCCACTAATTGTATCACTTCCATGGCCCTTGCTTTCCTAATACACACACACACACACACACACACACACACACCCTAAAGTACCACACTGAAGTCTGAAAAAAAACACAAAACTTTCAGAAGCCATGGTCTCCTGTCCTCTTAGAGAGCTATGGACAATTACTTTGAAAATGGCTCTCACTACACAAGGAGACTTGTGTTCTCATTGATACCTCCTCTCCTTCTGTCTACCCTGGAGCTTTGGATTGTTCCTGAGAAAAGCCAATTCCAGAAGCCCAGGAGACCTCTGTCCACTATCAAGATGCGGAATGGCTGACCTTTTGGTCACCAGTGAGGAAAATCTCCAGGTAGGGCTGTCAGATTTAGCAAACAAAAATACAGGATATCCAGTTAAATTAGTTTGAATGTCAGATAATCAATAAATATTTTTTTATCATAAATATGTCCCCTTTTGAGATATACTATCTGTCAACACTACTCCAAGAAAGTCTGACATCAGATGTATTTCTGCTGGAGATGCAAGATCTAGACCCAGAAAGCAGCCTGGAGCCTAGTGACTCTGGGAGAAGGACTGACCCTGGGCATCTTACTTCTTACTTTATGGCTTTAAATAAGAAAGAGGGCACTGAGGGGAATCACATGTCCAGGTCTCTCAACCATACAAAACAATTCTCGGAGGGAAGTGTCTCAATGAGGGACAGGAGGGCAGACGCAGACCATTGGAGGCTGTCATCAGCAACTAACTAGAGCTACCATCTAGGCTAACACAGTAGTAACTCACTATTCCTCACAATAACCCAAGGAGGTAAGATTCTTATTACGCCCATTTTACAGATGAGGAAACTGAGGCACAGTTTCTAGCACCCCACAGCTATGGAACAGAGATTGCAACTCAGAGAGTCTAGTTCAGGATCTTCTTCTTAAAATAAAATGATACCAAACACTAACATAAACAGTTTAATTTTCAAAAAAAAACTTCCACCGTGCATGTATGCTGAAATTAAAATGGCTACTTCCTCATTTCCCCCACGGACCCCAGGCCTCTGCCCTGGCATTGTTGGGGCCCCAGACCATGCTTGGTCTGCCCAGTGAGGAATCAGGGCTGAAAACAGAGTGGGGAGGAATATGTACGTGTGAGCCTGAGAGAACAGGACAGTGAAGAGCCCCCTGTGATACCTCATCTGAGTCCCCTGCCACCGACCCCCTTTCTCCCAACCTACAGGGGCAGAGAGCAATAAAAAGTATGAGACTGCAGACCCAAATGAAGAACTGCGGCCAAAACTTTTTCTAATTTAAAGACCACCCAGGTGTGTGCTGGTCTGTCCTCATTTTAGGGTCTTTGCCTCTTGCTTTCCAGCAAGAAAAGAAACAGATGTGATGCCCATTCATACCTAATGGAGACAGAAGGGGAAGGAGGAACCGGCGGTGGGGCAGCGGGGAGGCTCGGGGCTGTCTTTGGCCCGCATATTCTGTCTTGAAGGACGGGGACTTAACTTCCATAGGGTCTAAGCCTGTGGCTGTCACCTGTCAGCTCAAAGTCCGGCACATGGTAAGCGATCGATCCATGTATGTTCAATTGAATTAAAATTAAATAATGCAATCAAAACTCTTGGAGGTGCTCAGGGAGTGGGTTTAGGACTGGCCTAGCCTTGGGATTTGGAGCCTGACCAGATGAGTTTCACTTGGTTGGAGTTACCATTTGATGGGGGGTGGGGTGTGTGTGGCTGGCTTCCCCTCCTCCTCTCCCTGGACTAGCTCTGTTCAGATTGTCCTAAACAATTATCCCCAAAGGAAAAAAAAAAAAGCCCTGTTGAACAAATCCTTCACTTTTGTCTCTTCTGGGGCTGCAGACTGTGGTGCCTGCTTATTCAGCCCTCCCTCCCTCCTCCCGTTCTGTGCCTGGGACCTTCTGTGGTTATGAGTCAATGATCAGACAGGGAAAGGGCACGCTTACCATAGGGGAGGAGGATTCAGTAGGGCTCTGGGCTTTGATGCTGGCTCTCTTACATCCTGAATGCATGAAAGGCTATGGGAGGGAGAGGAAGAAATATAAAAGCAGAAAGGAAAAAAATGTTATTAAAAAAAAAAAAAGTTGAAAAAGGGGAGGGGGGAGTGCCTGTTTTGAAATGTATCATCGACAAGTATCTCTGGGAGACAAAACTAGTTAAAAACTGAATAGAGATAAGCCATCTCCTTCAGTGACTCATCTTCCCAGGGAATAATGGCAAAGAGGCCGTGTTTAGGAGGGAAGTGATGTGCAAATAGCAGTGTCCACAAAGCTGGGGTTAATTACAGGAAGAACTTCCAGGGTAATTGCCGATAAACAAGGCTACAAGCAGAGCCCGGCATCTGGGCTCGGAAGTCGGCTCTCTGTGATTTGAGTAGGTTTTCCAAACACTGTCCCTGCCTCTGGGCGGTACCCAGATGGGTACTTCGGAGGAGCCTCAAGCCAGGACCCTGTCCCCTTGTGAGCTGACCCAGCAGCTCTACCACCTTGGTCCAGGATGGCTCCTTCTCAGCTCAAGCTCTGAAAATCCATTTGTTAAAAAAAATTGGAATAAACTGTTGTCTGCTATGCTGTTAGGAAATGAACAACCTTAGCCCAAGGAAAGGCACGAAGCACCCCTAAACCATCGGCTAAGTCCAGCCTGGCTATGGAGAACCAGGATTGGTATCTCTAAATGTATTTTTAAAGGAGTGGGTTTCCCCAGGATGTACCAAAAGCAGCTTTGTTTTTGCCTCACGCCCCTTTAAGATATTAAAACATGAGTTAACATATATAATGTAAGCCCCCAAACCCGCCACGTTCTGGGGAGGCTTGCACCTGGGCTGGGACACCACGGAGTTAGAAGGAGGAGGCTGGGAAGCACTTAGAAATGTCAAGAAAGAAAACCGCTGCCTGCCTGCCAGCTCCCTCTGTAGCTGCTGTCTTGTATGAACTGATACAATTTCACAGGATCCTGAAAGAGCACAGTATCTCTTGACTGCTCTGCTAAGGCGGTTCCGTGGAGACTGACACGAAGCAGATTCTCAGTCCCAAAGGCCTCCTGCTGGTATTATCTGGAGGACACGCTGGGAGCCTGACACAGGACCAGAGTGCCGATGTCAGCCACCAACCTCCTGACCCAGGCCTCAGTTTACCTACCTATGAAATGGGGAGGCACCCAAGATGGCATGTCAGTGTGCTACCAGCCCTCACATCTGATTCTCTGAAACCTGGGGACCCCTCAATCAGGTAATCCACCCTTGAGTGCAGGGACCCTATTTCCCCGTCTCTTTTTCCTACCACCTTGAATGATGTCTTCCCCGTGGAAAGAACTCAATAAATAAATATTTGGAATGAATGTTTGCATGCGTGATTGGGCAACTTCTGTGGCTCTTTGTTAAAAATAAAAGGTCTGTGGGTGGGTACGAGGGGGTACTTTATCTTTCAATCCTATAGAATTGCTTTGAAAGACCAAATAGGATAAATAATAATATTAGCTAATATTTATTGTGATCAAACACATTACATATTTTAATTATGTCTCAAAACATCCTTCTGTGGAAGCAGCTGTTACCATCTTCACTCCATAGATGATGAAATGAAGACTCAGAAAGATCAAGTGATGAGCTATGAAGTGAGAAGTGCTGGGTGTCAGCCTTGGGGACTTGCCTGCAGAGCCCCATGGCTAAGCATTTCCTCGAATGCACGGAGGGTCTGACTGTGTCCCTGCTCCTAACTTGCTGAGTGTCCTTGGCCAAGTCATTGACCCTATCTGGTCACAAGACAGCCCTCCTGAGCTAGGGGATATCCCTGATTCCTTCTAGGAGTGGAGTTTCAGGCTTCTGTTCAGCCCTCAGTGCCCTGATCAAATGGCCCCTCTTTAGAAACTCCTCCATGGTCCCACTGTGGCCACCCACGGAATCAGCCCCATTAGAGACTGTACTTTGTCCTTGAGTTTCATATTTCTTCTTCTCTTCATGGTTCCCTTTCCCACTGGACTGCAAGCCCCTTTGGAGTAAGGATCACATCTGTCTTGTTTATCACTGTACCCCATCCCCAGCAGTGTATCCACACAACAGTACCTGGCATGAAGTAGATGCTCAGAAAAATACTTGTCACACTTTGATGGGGGCCTCAACGGCTATAAAATGTGCGGATTGAACAGGGTCAGCCTCCATGCCATGAAGATTCATAACTCCGGCCCCTGAGAACAGCAATTAAAGGACCCCCGGAGCCTTAGAAGAGGACTTTGACAGTTAGAAACAAGGCAAAACCAAAACACCATGGGCATCTCCTGCTAAGCAAGGGACGAGCAATATCCCTGCAACGGAGAGTGAATCATCCTGTAGCGATTCCCTAAGTCTGGCGACAGATGGTTCCTTAGTCTTGTCGTCTTTCTCACACACACTTGGATGCAGGCGGGACTCGGGAAGGACAGGGGATCAGGATGCTGGAGGCTTTGGTAATTGAGGAACCTAAGCCTGTCTGGAGAGGAGGGGGCTGCCACTTGGGATACACACAGCCCCCAGGAACAGATCGTAGCAACCAAGCATGCCTTGGGGAGGGGGCCGCCTTTCTGGTCGTACACAAGAGCCAATAATCAAAGCACAATGAAGAGGCCTCACGATCCCCAGCTGGCTGTGCGCACCCCATTCAGTTGGCAGGGATGGCCGTCTCCCTTTCAAGTGGGCTCTGGTCCCCCTTGGCCGCCTCCTCCTTGCTGGGTCTTTTAGTCACATACCAGACATGTCTCACAGAGCAGACCCGAAACCCCAGGTGGCAGAATCCCAGTTTCATATAAATTAGGCTGGGTAACACTGTTCAGACACATTTTTTTGTCTAAATCATGCAAAAATAGGATTTTCTCAGGGGCATAAATCTGGCCCAAATCTAAACTTGAATGTACAATTGACTGGTATAGTTTATAGTGCAAACGTAGAATTATCTGGAAGACTTCTGCTTCCAAAGAACACAGCCCATTTTTTATCCAATCTGAAAGAAATGATTTATTTGCCGTCTTAAAAAAAAAAACAAAAACGCAAAAAGTCGGTGCGTGGCAAAGGGGCCAGATGCAAGCCCTGATTCACCAGAAAAGTGCCTCGTGTCACAAGCAGGCAGGCATCACCCAGCGTCCCGTGAAGTGACCCATCCAAAGTCGAGTCCCTCCGCCGTGTACCAAGCACACACAAGTTTCGACATTTAGCCTCGTTTAAGGTAAATGTCTGTTCTGTTTTCCAAAGCAGGAAGTAAGGGCAAAGAAGGGGGAAAGAAAATGGAGGGTATTTTAAAAAGAAAAAAGAAAAAAAATAATAACTTCACAATATAATCAACAAAGAATCAAATGCCCTCTGAATAACCCCTCTAAAAATACGACACATTTTGCATTATAATAAAGCAATGCGTTGCTGAAATCAGTTAAAGACAGTTTCAACACTTAATGTATCTCAATTCTCTTACTTTCAAAGTCATCAAGTCATCACGATGACCTTGAAGTTTTGACTCTAGGATGAGAATTGCCTGAGACCCCACAAATTTTATGTGAGACTTAGAAGTATGAGAGCCTGCATTGAGGGACAGTCCCTATTTACCAATACCTGTCCCCACCATCCTATGGAATGGCCTTGGGGAATTTAAAATGACAGGAAAAAAAATAATAGTAATCTCTCTCACAAGTTGTTTAAATTCTCTTGGCACTTTGCCATCAAACATCAAATTTATTCAATTCACAGTGACTTCAAAGAGTGCAGAACAACAAACCGGGGGCTGCATTTCTCAAAAAATATGTCAGCAGTAAGAAGGGGGGAAAATGTTTCCTTAGGTAGATATAAAGGAAAATGACACTCTGTACCTACACCCTCGTGTTTGCCAGAAGGTTTGATTTACGGATAAGCTATTTTTTTAATGTAGCGTGTTCCTAATTCTTATTCCATGACAGTTGAAAATTGGGCATTTAGGAGTAAAAAGAAAAGACAAAGCGAAAAGAATTAGAGAAAAGAGTAAATTAGAACCAAAGAGGGACCAGAGTAGGTAAGAGGTGTCAGAGGCTGTGAAAGCAGCCAGAAATCTTCCTTTATGTCCTTAGAGGGAGGGAGTTGAAGGATAGTCATCTTTAACCTAGTAAAATGCAGGAGAAAATTAACTTGGCTTGGTACGGAGCTGGCACTATTAGGGTGAGAATAAGAAGAATGTGCTGGAATGGAGGCTTCCATCAGCTTCTTAGGAGGCTTCCCAGGCTCCCTTCTTAGGCAGGTTCACAGCTCCCTTCTTGCCCCTTCCAGTCAGTTCCCATCACTGCACCACGCTTTTAATATGCTCGCTGTATCAACCACACCCCCAAACCCACTGCTCTTCGAAGCACCCATGATCTAGCCCCTGCTCGCCTCACCAGCCTTACCACTCTGCACTCTCGCACACCCCGCGCCTACAATGCAGAGTCTAGAGACCAGCCGCAGGTAACTGCCCCTTGGCCTTCTTCTCCTAGCAAATGACTATTCATTTTTCTTCCGAAAGCCACTTGCTCGTAGAAATCTTCCCTAACCTCTGAAATGAATCAGGACCCTGGTTACAGCTGAGATTACAAATAGCAATCCCCAAACCTTATCTAGTCAATAGTCATGTTTTGGTTTTTGTTTTGTTTTGTTTTGTTTGCGGTATGTGGGCCTCTCACTGCTGTGGCCTCTCCCGTCGCGGAGCACAGGCTCCGGACGCGCAGGCTCAGCGGCCATGGCTCACGGGCCCAGCCGCCCCGTGGCATGTGGGATCTTCCCGGACCGGGGCACGAACCCGTGTCCCCCGCATCGGCAGGCGGACTCCCAACCACTGCGCCACCAGGGAAGCCCTTGGTTTTGTTTTGAGTCAATGTTTTTAAAATATGGAGATTTCACATCAAAATCCAGATTATCAGCTTTTTTTTCTTTTTTTTTTTTTTTAAATCAGAAGATCTACTAATGCTGGACTCACATTCCCTGGCAGTTTGGCCAGAGGGATGGGGGAAGGTGATAGTTTCACCAGCTGTTTCAGGGAATTTTCTCCAAAAGTAGCATTGTTTTCAATAATATTTTAATGAAGGTATGTTGGCATGACTATGGTTTATATGACTTTGGCAGCAAGACTGAAAGATCTTTGAGTATCCCTATCCGTTAAATGGCAGATGGCCGGGGAGGCACGGGCTTTTCACAGCTCCCAACTCTTCAAGTTATGCTCCCCACCAAAACGTGCAACCAGAAGGGCGAGCTCAGACCTGTCCTGGTCACTGCCGAATCCCTCGTACAACCATCTAAGAAGTATACTCTCTGGTAGAAAGGATCACTTTGAAAATTGCTGGTAAATCCAGTGACGCTTTCTAGGACAAAGGACCGACCTTGCCACTACGTGCCCTGTGATCTTGGGCAAATCACAGAACCCCTTCTCATTTTATAAATAGTCTGGTGATGATAATGATGACAATAATGTTAATGACCCTTCTCTCATAGTCTGTCGTAAGCATTAAATGAGACTATCTAAGTGAAAATACTATATCAACTTAAAATGGTAACATAAGTTTTACTTATTCTGATGATTATGGCCACTAGTGAGCATTTACATTCCCTGTACTATGCAAGCCACTTTATAGGCAATATCTCACTCACCCTATGAGAAGGCCCTGAAGATTACCCATGTTATAGATGAGGAAACTAAAACTTAGGTTATATCATTTGCCCAAGACCATCAGCTGTTATAAGACAGACTCAGATCTGAACCCAGCTCTGTTGAATGTTTCCAACAACATTACAGTGCTTAAAAAAACCTTAAAAATCACAAAGTGATCATTGTAGTTGCAGTTGAAACCTTTACATGTATTGAGCTATTTCTTGTATTGTGAGCAAGCCCTGTGATAAGTACATCTCACGTATTAGCTCTCCGAACAACAGTCACGAGGTGGGAAGCTGTTTTGTCCTCTATTGTTCTTGGCTGGATGGATATGACAAAATATCACAGGTTTTATTGCTCAAGAAAAATGATGACAAGTTGAAATTAACCAAAGTTGTTGAGTTTCTGAGAGTTTATGGCTACCTTATGGGTTTTATCTTCCACTGTATTTCCAATATTCAGCCCAATGCCCAACGCACAGTAGAGCTCAATTAATATCTGTAGGCATTAATATCTATGGGATAAGAGAATGAATGAGCAAATGCATGAACACTGCTTCCCCTTAAGAGGTGCTGTAAACATGATTTGCCTGAAATCACACTTACACTATTAAACATTCTACACTATCCAAACTTTGCTCTAAACTGTTATGGAGACCCTTCTATACCTTCCAGGTTATTCACTAGAGTAAGATAAAAATGGGTTAATTCCCCAGGATCTACTCCCTGTTAACCCAGAAGTCTTTCTGCAACCAATATGGGGTTACTATATACAAGATATGAATATTTTATTTAACCCCACCAAATGCATTATTACCATCATCTCCATTTTTCTGACAAAGTAGAAGCTGAGAAGGAGTAAGTAATTTGCCTAAGATTCCACAGCTATAGGAAGAAAAGCATTAGAATATGAATCCAGGTTTTGCCTGACTTCAGAACCTCTGTTGTTGGCCAAAAGGCCATACATATGTTTGTGGGTTGGCCCTGCTCTCAAACTGGGTTCTAGAAATTTAAAAAACTAAAATTGCACCACATGAATGAGCGTTTGCCCATTCAGGTCTGGGGAACTTATAAAACAGTTCAGCTCATTCCCAATCTCAGTTGTAAAACTTCTGAAAAAAGTACATAGCCCTTTTAAACACTGTTTTGTATTTGTAAACATCCTTAAGCTTCAGGGTCTGACATGACGTCTTCATATCAATCAGAATTTTCAAAAATCTTTGTTTGTGATTGTCTGTTCCATAAGCATTTGTGAATAATTTTCTACTGGGGGGTGAGGAATCTTTCTAATTAAGATAGTAACTTTCCAGTTGTTCAAAATCACTTAATTTAGAATTTCTGATATTTCATACAGAATCTGAGCAAAATTTATTTTCTGGAAAAATTTTAAAAGGCTAGTAAGCATATTACTCGTGTAAATAAGTTCATAAGGGGGATATACAAGTCCTTTAAGAGAGCAAACTCTTTTCAAGCAATTTAGAGACACCCTGTCATTTGGTTGGTGTGCTAATTACAAATCATTCTAATTGATTCAATAGTCTCCCAAAAGACTTCCATAATGTACTAAGCAAACACTTTATTAGCCAAGCTGAGTTACTGTAGGTTCTTAAAAGAAAAAAAAAAAAAAAAAGCTTTCTTGAAAACAATATCAAGTTAGAATTTTTTACTACTAGAGAAAGGCTTTTTCTTTGATTTTATTCTCAATGGGTGTTTGTTTCACTGTTTTGACTTCTTGCTTTTATTTAAGGAATGCTAATGTGAGACAGAAAAGAAGAAAATGGACTTGGTTCGTTTCCCTACATCCATCTTGTCTCCCTTTGTAGGAAACATCTGTTGTTCATTCTTGACCAGGATCAATTCCCCTTTTTTCTCTAACAGTCCTGGGTTTTTTTCTCGTTTTTTTTCCTTCTTCTTTTGGGAGTCACCATATCTCCATTGTCTGTCCATGTAGATTAGATAGATGGACCCCCTGCCTTCCCAGATCCAGGATGTACATATGACCCAAGGCTGGCCAAATGACATGTTCTATTCTATACTTTGTTCCTTATGATGGACCCAGGATGGGCACATGTTTCAAGGTGGGCCAATGAGAATAAGTGCCGGTTGCACTAGAATTGCTAGGCTGGGAGGATGTGCTCCAGGAGCCTGAGGGGCACCACTGCCAATGCAGAGATGGAGACAGAGAGAGGTAAGGAGACTCCTGATATTATTATTTGATGCTCTGGATTCGGTTGTGGCTAAAATCATTTGTACCCCTGGATTTTCCACTCCTATGGACCTATACATTCCTTTTTTATTTTCTTTATTCTTAACCTTCTTTAGGTCGTGTGTACATTCACTTGAACGAATATAAAAACTTTTTTTTCACTTAAGGAATCCCTTAAGATAAAAAAAATAATTTTTCTCCATGTATATAATTTTTTCTCTTTAGTACTAACTTCATATCCACACTGTTATATTTAAAATAGATAACCAACAAGGACCTATTGCATAGGGAACTCTGCTCAATATTCTGTAATAACCTAAATGGGGAAGAATTTGAAAAAGAATAGATGTATGTATATGTATAACTGAATCACTTTGCTGTACACCTGAAACTAATACAACATTGTAAATCAACTATAGTCCAATATAAAATAAAAATTAAAAAAAAAAAAAAAGACTAACTTCCTCTGAAATGGTTCAGATTGAAAATGCCAACAGGTCATTTATATCACAATTAAAGACTCCCCGACTGACTTTTAGTCTAAAAATGTAGGTAAGCAAAATATTTCACATTATCTGTATTTTCCATCATTTTAATTTTGATGCTGAACCTCCATCTCCTCCTCCCTTAGTCTCCAAGAACTACTTCCTTGACTTGAGGAATCCCTTGAGCCTCCTCAATGAGCCTGAGATTTGGGAAATAAAAGCCATGGAGCTCTGCCATAAATCACCTCAGAGCCAAGGAAGCACAGAAACTGCTTCCTGCCTGTTGGGGAAAGAGAATTACTCAACAACAAACACAAAGTTCATGAAAAAATATAATTCAATGCAAAGAAATACTCCACTGCCACTGCCTCAGAAAATTAATTTTGCCCAATGGAGAACAGCTTGAATGCAGCAAGTTGGCCATAAATTCTTCAGGAAAAGGTGATGGTAACACCCTTAGGAAAAAGATAAGACATTTGAATCTTATTATAGCCTTGGGTGCAACGGTCATTTTCCATTTCTGGGTGTCAGCTTTGCCATCTGTAATGTGGGGATAAGCAGACCTGCTTCTCCAGAAACATAGCAAAGATACAAGAGCTCCATGCCCACAATAGTCATGTAAGAACTGATCCAATATCTAAATAGTCTCCTAGACATGTTCCTAAAGAGCCATATTTCGTAAAGATTTCCAGGTGATTCTGTAAAACAAGCACGTCTGAGAAAGAAAAGGAAGCACTAATGCTTTGATTAAAGCAGTGGCTCTCACAGTGGTCTAGATTCACCAGTGAAGCCGTTTATAAAAATAAATATGTCCCTGGCCCATACCCTGAGGCCTGCCAGAATGAGGCCCAGGATCCTGCTTGTTTAAGAAATAACACTGGTGACTCAGAGCCTGGAGTTGGAACCAAAGCCACAGACTACCCTCCAGAAAACCCTCTTTCCTGTCTGCTGGCTTGGCCTTCATTGTTCTAAGAGGCTCAGAAATCACAGAGCAAAGACTCTTGGCTGCTTTGGAAAGCCCATCACAAAGGCCTGGGCTGGTTATATTGACCATCTGTGGCGACAAATTGGTCTTCTTCCAGAACCAGAATGGGAATCTTTGGTTTCCACAAGTGTGAAACAGCAGAGGGTTGTTTCTGTGTCTTGTTTTTAAAATGAAGGGGCATTTTTTGTTGTCCTAGGCCTCATGGTCGGCGGTGAGGGAGCTATTGACATTTAGTGTCTGTGCAAAACCCCATCAATGCTTTCATTGAAAAATACTTACCAGGGGCAGGGCCAATGTTCTCTAGGAATGAGAAGCTCAGAGGACAGTTAAAACATAATATATCCAGTGGGAGAGAATCTTTGTTATCTAAAGATTCTATGTAGTACCCAATGAGGTGTGGTATAGATCCAGTAGAAGTACATCTCAAAGCTGAAGGAGCTGACACAAATGCGAGGTCTACCGGTGGATGTGAGAATGGGCACTGCTGTTTCTGCTTCCTTCATGTCCCTTCCGTCTGGCATGAAGTACAGGATTAATGGTGATAATCACAAAAGACCCCACCTTGCTTTGCTTTAGTCTAGAGGTCACAGACCACAGACCACATCTAACCCACAGTTTTTCAACTAAATACAAAGAGGTTTTAAACTAAACACACACAGAATTCTAAAAAAATCTTAACGGTAGTTGCCAACACTTCGAATTCTTGAGATTTCCCATTAAAATCCATATTTGAGCTTTTTCAGAAAAAATTCCAAGACCTGGAGGCAGTGGGCTGTGTGTGTGTGCTGCCACGTTGGTGGCGCTGTAACTGTTGCCCCCTCATCTTCCTTCTCTGGTTCAACACTTCTGTAACCAGCTTGACCTCTCTAGGTATCTGCATTTCTGAACTTCATGGAGTCACTTTCTTCTTCTTCAGAACACTTTTTATGTAATTCATCCATGGGATCATGTCAACCACCCAGTGAGGTGGGTGTCACCAAGCGGATGCATCCCATTTCACAGATGGAGCGACTAGCCCCCACGGAGGGTACAGGATTTTCCTGAGATCAAAGGCCACAGAGACCTCACTAAATCAGACAGCTACCCGCTTCCACCGACACCCCCTCCACTTATTTCTGAGTGAGGTTATTTCCCCAGCTTGCTTCAGGTGTTCCTGGCTTTGTGTCTCCATAAAAGAATTGGATTTAGCTCTGTTTGGCTTCCCTGTCCTCTTCCTGACAGCGCTATTTAATGGACAAACAGTTTGTTTTATTTATCTGACAGGGTTTCTTCACATTGTTTCGGGTTATCAGCCCTCCCCCGCAGATCATATTACAGCTTGTGCGGGGCTTGGACCCTCAGTAAGGTTCACTCTAAATCAGATCCTTATCTTTACTGCAGTGATAAATAGAGAGGCGGCTGGGGGAGCCCACAGCCAGGTTATTGATTTAGTACCTCTGTGGATCAGGTTTTATACAGCCGGGCCTTCATGGCAGGCCTTTCTCCATCCAGCTTAGGTTGCATTCAGGAACTAAAACCGAAAGCCCCTTAAATAATGTTAACTTAATAGCTGACGTTTTTATGAAATAAGTCTGCATAGAAGGGGCAGAAATAGGACGATGCAGGCAGAGCACTGGAGCTGGGTTTCAGGGGCGTGTGTGTGTGTGTGTGTGTGTGTGTGTGTGTGTGTGTGTGTGGTGTGAAGGGGAATTGATACAGGAGAGAGTTTTCAGGTTTATTCCAAACCAAAGAGAATGCTTTGCTTTCAGGGGAAGTCTCTCTTGGAAGTCTATGGTTTTTAAAAGGAAAAGGAAAAAAACGGAGTTGGAATTAAGGCATACAGAATGCTTCTTGGGGAGATGGGCAAATGAGGGATGGGGTCCTCCATGGGGGTGTGGGTATTTATGCAGTGGGGGTGAGGGGAGGCCTTCTCTCTGTGAAGCATCTTGGACAGAACCATCTGGGGGCTGGGGGTGGAGGGCACGGGCTCCATCTGGCAAGAGCCCCATTTCCATCCTGTTCCTCAAAGACAAACTTTTGACATTTTTCACAAGTGAAGTCACACACACAATCATTGCATTGTGTGTGTGTGTGTGTTGGGTGTGTTAAATGTATTATTTTGCCAAAAGTCACCATTTGATATAGCCAATTTATTTTTTTTGGAATCATCTTACAGCATGTCTTCTTTTTTGAAAACACTAGCAGCCTAAAATATGGAAATAGCTTGAACAGCTTTCAACCATCAAGTCCAGTGGGGACCTCTGGGTACACAAGGCTGTTGCCCTTTCCTTCCAGCGTTCCCTGGGTCATCCTCAGAGCCTCCCCCAGCTAGAATTTGAAGGAAAAGGTATGGTCTTATTTAAAGAGTCCCCAAACTGAACTGTACCTTCCAATGGAGGCAGGAAGAATAGCCTTTTGATGTGTTCCACAATTGGAATGCAAATTCTCTCCCATCTCCTAGATACCTGGGCCTGCCCCATTTCTCTTTACTGTAATCTGCTTAGCTCATGCATAGAATGACAAAAACAAAGAGTCTTTCTGTAAAAGAAAAAGAAGAGGAAAGAGAGTGGATTCGGTACCCTCTTCCTTAGTCCTCACCGAATCCTTGCTCCGGGGCCCTCAGCAGGCGGCAGTGTGCATGAGGCGTGTAGTCTGTCTTTCTATTTGTTGTTAACTGCTGAAAGGATGACACCATTCCTGGAGTTAGGCCTTCCACCAAGCAGCTGGGGCCTACTTGGCGGTGCTTCCCAGGCTTGGGATCTGAGAAAAGGCCTGGGAGCTAGGGCATCCTGATGTGACTTTCAAAGAAATGCCTCCTGCCTGACTCAAATATGCAAGCTGAGCTTGGGGCAAGGATGGCTTTAGCTCTCTTGCTGAGTCATAAAGTCTGGCTGCGAGGAGCCCTGCATCAAAACATCCACACACTGCCAGATTGGAGTAAGATATGTCTTTCTGAGTGGAAGGTATCACCAGAGGCACCATGCTCATACGTAACCAGCTAGGTGGTCTGGAGGTTTAAGTATCAATGCTCAAAGACACAAGACAGGCAAAAAGGTAAAGCTCTGAAGCATGATAAACCATGATGGAAAAGAATATGAAAAAGAATGTGTATGTGTGTATAATTGAATTGCTTTGCTGTAGAGCAGAAATTAACACGACATTGTAAATCAACTCTACTTCAATAAAATAAATTTTTTTAAAAAAAAAGAGGCTTCAAACTGACTCACCAACCAACAGGACACAACAGTGAAGGCACCCATGGTTGGGGGGAAGATGGGTAGGAGATTGTGGTCACCGTGGTGAGGGATGGAAACCGTGGTTAGAACCACATGCAGATACTTAGAAAGAGAAAAGACCATGGGTTCATCTGGATTTCTAAACTTCTGAAAATGATGGTGGTTATGGACGCTGAAAAGAATTAATCAAGAATTATCAAGAAATGCATTCTTTCACTAAGTATTAATTTTAGTTAATAACTTATATAAGTACTGACTTTGTGCCAGGCACTGTTCTAAGCACGTTACAAGGATTAATTTGTTTAGGCCTCATTACAACCCTGTGAGCTAAGCACTTGTATGTCATCACCATTTTACAGATCTGGAAACCATGGCCTTGGGAGGTTAAGTAACTTACCTGAGGTCACTTAGATTCTAAGTGGGTCTCAAACCCAGGCGGCCTGGTCCAAGTCCATGAGGCTCTCGGCGATCCCAGCGGCAGATCACGGATATGTTATGCTTGGGCTTTCTGTCTTCATAGCGACCCCATTCAAGATGCACGAGGCAGGTCTTTGCTGTCATTTTCAGGGTGTGTCCCTGTCACTAATGTCTTACATCTGTAATCTTCATACCTGACCACCCCCTTCTTTGATCTGAAATGTCTGCTGAGCATTTATGGCCTGTCTTTCTAGTGCTTGTCTGTCTGATGGATTAGATTACAAGCTTCTCATCGTGCCAGTCTCTGGTATTTGGGGTCCTCTGTTCCAGTCTGCTCCCCTGGTGCCTCTGTTTTTATTTTGTTTTTGAATTTTATTTTACTTATTTTTTTATACAGTGGGTTCTTATTAGTTATCCATTTTATACATATTAGTGTATATATGTTAATCCCAGTCTCCCAATTCATCACAGCACCACCACCACCCTCGCCACTTTCCCCCCTTGGTGACCATACGTTTGTTTTCTACATCTGAGTCTCTATTTCTGCCCTGCTCTGTTTTATGTGAATAGTTCTAACTGTTCGTCCTCAGCTCTGGTATTCGTTCATCTCTTGCACGTTCCTGCTCCTGACCCGTTATGGTCTCCAGCCTCTACCACCGGCCTGCAGACAGCATCATAACCACTGTCTGGTAGGCAAGAGATACTCAGTGTTTGTCGAATGAATGCATGAGTGAATAAATGACAAACAAGGTAGGGCCCTGCCAAGTGCCGAGGCTCTACACCTGGTCCCCTAGGGCATCCCCCTACCTGAGACATTATCCAAACATATTAATTCCTGAAAAAAGCTGGAGCCAGGAGGTCATTACTTTGAGTAGAAAACAGAAGTTAAAAGGAGCTCTGTCTTTGAGTCTCCAAATGTGGTTTTAGCACAGAGGGTCCAAACTCATGCCAGCTAGAAGGATTCCATCCTTGACATCTTTCTAAAAAGCCCTGGGCCAACCCTTCTGGGGAAAAATTGCTGGCAAAGTAACGTTAATATAGACATCTTATTATAATCACATAAAAATGACATTTTTCTATGACCAAAGTCTAGAATGGAATAAGAAAAAATTAAAATGCTTATTAAAGTATTGGAATTTGGACTTTTATAAAATACCTACTAATGGTTATCACTGTTATTATTTGTGTGTGCATGTGTTCACACTTGGAGAATAACAGGATATGGAAGGAAAGATTGTATCACCATCCAAGAGAACTTTGCACTAAGTTAAATAATCCCAGCCTATTCTTGAAAAGTAGGTTGATCCCTGTTTAAATTGTCCTGGTGATTGCCCAAGTCCTAACCTCACAACGAGAGTGGTTCGTAACACCAAGTCAATATAGTTTCTATAACTGGGTCAGCATTGCACTTTGGGCCCAAGGTAAGTGTCCTTTGGATGACCCATAGAAGGTATTTGACATTTAAATGGCAGCTGAGTCAACACTGCATCTGGCTGTTACAAACATATTAGAATGATTGCAATCGAAGAAAGATAAACCTATTTAAACAAAAATCCAAAGCTTATTCCAGTCAATTTAGTGACATGAATCCTATTCATATGCAAGTAATATTCAATGAGCAGAGTTTGATATTATTTATTTTTGCTTAATATAATGGCCAACATTGCTCAACAAAAATGCTCAATAATATTTGATAGATGAATGATATAACACATATGAATTTGGGAATATCTTAACTTGATATTTAATTATGTTTATACATAATAAATAACCTCTATGTTGTTATCTAGTCAATAAAAATATGGATTTTTACTTTATAGAAGGGTAAATGTCTTAATTTGTCCAGAAGAAGGTCTTGAGATAAGGATGTAAGTGTAAGTATTTGATTCAAGAGGTTATCACAAGAAAAGCCAGTAGAGAAAGGGGCAATGAAAGAGGCAAAGAAGCCAATCCAGGGGCATTGATGAGTTGGCTTCCATCATGGCGAACTGGAGTCAATGTGTACATGGGAAAATACATCTCAGAGTTGACCCACCTAAGGGGCAAGAGTGCTGGGGTATCCACCAACTCCTATTCATCACTGGTTGGGACTGCTCCTGTAGGCACTGACATCTGCCCCAGCTGCTCTCATTGCCAGAAGCCCTTTGGTAAAAATACTTTCAGATGCTACTAGCAAAACTCTTCAGAAGGAATGGTGAGTGTCAAGGTAATATGGCGGGGCACCAACTGTATCTGCTACTAGCAAGCCTATTAAGTAATTCATTACTACTTCTTTTGGCATCCACATCAAAAATGCCTCTTTTGCTTAATCTATAACCTCAGCACGGAATGCCATCATTTCCCTCTGTCAATTCCCATCATCATAGCTAGTGTAGCCCACCGTGTAGTAATAATCGATATTTTTAAATAAACAAGTAACATATCAGTCAAGGCCCAGTTCAAATCTCCCTTCCTTCAAGAAACACTCTTTAATCTCCCCCTAGTTCCCAGGACATTTTGCACTTCAATTAAAGCTCTTAATCCCACTCCTGGGCATATATCTGGAGTAAGCCATAATTCAAAAAGATACATGCACCCCAATGTTCATAGCAGCACTATTTACAATAGCCAAGACATGAAAACAACCGAAATGTCCATTAACAGATGAAGGAATAAAGAAGATGTGGTATATATATATACAATGGAATACTACTCAGCCATAAAAAGGAATGAAATGATGTCAATTTGCAGCAATACAGGTGGACCTAGAGATTGTCATACTAAGTGAAGTAAGTCAGACAGAGAAAGATAAATATTGTATAATATCACTTATAGGTGGAATCTAAAACATGATACAAATGAACTTATTTACAAAACAGAAATAGACTCATAGGCATAGAAGACAAGCTTATGATTACCAAAGGGGAAAAGGTGGGGAGGGATAAATTAGGGAGTTTGGGGGAAAAAAAAAAAAGCTCTTATGCTCTTCACCTCTTCTTGTTAAGAGCATACTCTTGTCTGTCTTGACCTTGCAGTCAGCTTACAATAAAGGTCTGGACAGCACCTGTGATATAGAAGGTCAGCAGTTTTCCACTGTTATCTGTGGCTAGGTGGGTAAGTCTAATTTTCAGGTGCAGTTCTAAGTGGTCTCTTGTTTCCATGCATCTGAGCCATTGCTGTCCAGTCTTCACTATATCCCCAACTAACCAATACTAATTTATGGAAATCTCTGCTTATGCCAGTTGGTTCTGAACCAGGCAGGAAATGGGGTTGTTATTTACAGTGTCCTCTCAAATTCCAACCCATACAATGCAGAGACACACACAACATTACTGGTGGGAATATTGCTGTAGTCCAAGGCATTCAGGGCTCTCATGAATAATAACCCCTGCTGGAGCTCACTTCACAAAAAAAACTACAAACCAATTAGGAAACAAACCACCATGAGAGAGAGTCAGCATGACCCACAAACTCCCCTAATATCGTAGACAATGGAAAAATCTCAGCATGGCATGTGTGCTCTTTCAATCTGAGGGTTCATGCTTTCTTATCAGGCCAGTCTGTTCTCCACACCATAGGCAAAGTTGATATCAAAAAACACAAATCAGATGCCCCCCACTCCTACCCTGTTTAATTCCCTGCGATTACTTGCAATTGCTCTTAGGATAAAAGTGCATACCTTGGGTTATCTTGCAGGTGTGGTGTCTACCTACCTCACCAGGCTTATTCAAGAACACCTTCCCCCTCCACCTGCCCACTATAGCCACATGTCCTTCAGATTCTAGAAAACATCCTGTTCCTTCCCTCTCAAGACCTCTGACCACTGTTCTTTCAGCCTGGAAGGCTGTTCAGGCCCTTCTTTAGTTCTCAAGTTCCCGCACACTTATTCTCTAGAACTCATCTCAATCATTAATTCCTCATGGAAAACTTCTCTGATCATCCTGCCTAAGTCAAATCTTATTATAGATTGTAGCACCATATCCCTCTTTACTTTTGTCAGAGTTACACTTTTACTTCACTGTATTAATTTGATCAGTGTTGGAATCCTCCAGTAGAACATTATCTCCATCAGGCCAGAGCCTGTGCTTTACATCTTTTGCATGCCTAATATAGTGCCTGATGTCATGTAGGTTGTCCGTAAAGTTTGTTAAGTGAACAAGTGTAGTAGACCATTTCTCAGCTGTTGTGTGACCTGCTAACAGCTCACAGTTTCCCTTCCTTCCATGGAGAATTGCCTTTGGATGATAGGAACCACCTCAGTCAGGAGATTAAGTGCCCAGGGAAGCCTGCAGAAAATGACTGAATAATTTCAGGGTGAAAAAGTCTGATATCCCACAATGAGATACCACTTCACTTCCTCTAGGATGGCTGTGAGGAAAAAGATAGTAACAAGTGTTGGCACAGATGGGGAGGAATTGGAATCCTCATACTTTGCTGATGGGAATATAAAATGGTGCAGCCACTGTGGAAAATAGTTTGTCAGTTTCTCAAAAATTTAGCCATCGCAATACCAAATGATCCAACAATTCCATTCCTATGTTGCAACCCAAGAGAAAACAATTCAAACAAAAACTTGTAGATGTACATTTACAGAAGCAATATTCGCAAAAGCCAAAAGGTGGGAAAAACCCAATGTTCATCAATTGATAAATGGATAAACAAATGTAATATATCTACACAATGGAATATTATTCAGCCTTAAAAAGGAATGAGATACTGATCCATGTACAATGTGGATGAACCTCAAAAATGTAACGTTAAATGGAAGAAGCCAGACACAAAAGGCTACATATGGTATGATTCCATTTATATGAAATATCCAGAATAGGCAAATCTATAGAGACAGAAAGCACATATCAGGGCCTGAAAGGTGGGGGGAGTGAAAGTGATTACTAATGGGTACAGGAGTTCCTTTTGAGGTGAAGAGAAATTTCTGGGATTAGTGGTAAAGGTTGCATAACATTGTTATTGTACTTAATGCTACTGAATTGTACACTTTAAAACAGTTTAAATGGTACACTCTATGTAATGAGTATTTTACTATCATATAAAGAGAAGGGCTGGCACCTTGCCTCAAGGCAAGATGCCTCTGTGGCATGACGTATGTATTAGAGTGTCCTACAGATCAAGCCAACTTTAGACCTTACCTAGGACAACATCGTTGGCTGGCATTCTCCTCTTCCCTATCCTGTCCTTTGCTACCTTACAATTTTCACCTAAGACCACTCCCTCAGTAAATCAAGGGCATCTTAATCCCTGTGTCAGGCTCTGCTTCTGTAGAACTTGACCTAAAACAATAAATGAACCAGTGAATAAAGTGAATGTGTAAATAAACATTTTAAATGCCCAAGCCCTCACACCTAGGAGCTGGGATTCAAACCCACATGGGCTTGACTCCAAAGTCTACTCTCTTAACCTCTATGTTGCCTTCTCTATTGAGTTCACCAAAGAAAATCCCACTTTGTCAGGTCAGGACTGTGGAGTCAGATTATGTTCCTTTAGGGATCACAGTTCTGTCCCTTTCACGCCTTCTTTGAATGTCTGCACCTCAGACTAAATAGAAAGCCTATATAAGTGGTTCTTTCCCTGCAACCTCAAGCCCTGTATAATTTTAAAAAATAATAACATGAAAACAGCCCATCTCCCCAACTCTTCCATGTAACAGAGAAGTTACTGTATGTGGAAAGCAGTTGTCCAAGCTGACACTGCCAAAGAGTCTCCAAGCATATAGGAAGACTGCATGAATTCATTTATCCTGTGAATACATTAATACCATTCCATCATTGAGCAGCTGAAACCCCCAATAAATCTCCATTTAAAAGCTAATTTGGGGCTTCCCTGGTGGCGCAGTGGTTGAGAGTCCGCCTGCCGATGCAGGGGACACGGGTTCGTGCCCCGGTCCGGAAAGATCCCACATGCCGCGGAGCGGCTGGGCCCGTGAGCCATGGCCGCTGAGCCTGCGCGTCCGGAGCCTGTGCTCCGCAAAAGGAGAGGCCACAACAGTGAGAAGCCCGCGTACAGTAAAAGCTAATTTGTAAATGCCTAAGTGTAGTCATAATAATAGTATTGTAATTTTTAATGAACATGCTCAGAGCAGTGGATTATTTATAGCATCATGTTCAATGTTAAACATTTCAGGTCACAAATTATAAACTCTTAGAGTTTGGGAGAAGTTTATAGAAATATATATCAATAGAAGTAAATTCTAATATGGTAAGAACTTACTTGACCAAATCAGAAATAATTTTTACTCTCTTTGTAGATGGTGTCCAGACTGACAAATGAAAAGGAAGATGAATAATAATTTTCCAGTAAATGCAACTAGTAGTCAGAAATAATCAGAGATTTCCAGTTCCTCATTCTCTCTTATAGCTAGGTATGAGAGAAAAGTGTCCTTGTCAGCTACGGCTATGTAACAAATAGCCACAAAATCTCAATGGCACATAACAATAAGCTTTATTTCTCACTAATGTATATGTGGTTCTATCAGAGTTCAGCTCATCCTGTCTAAACTTCACTAGGCTTGGCTCCAAGTAGCAAATCAGGTGTGCTCTCCATGTTAATTACTCTCCTGGGGTCAGCAGGTACCCAAAGCATGTTTTTCTCATAGTCATGGCAGGAGTAAAAAAGAGCAAACCCAAACACACTGGCACATTTCAAACCTCTGGATGCATCCCATCTACCAATGTCCAGCTGGCCAAAGTAAATCCCATGATCAGTCTCAAGATCAGGGGAAGATATATTCTGCCCATCATGAGGACAAAGCAAGACTGTAGATATATTATTCCATTATGGAGGAAGGAGGTAGGAGGACAAATAATTAAATCTGTCCTAGAGGGCCTGAATTACTCAAATAGTTCTATAGTTTTTCCTGCAGACTTAGAAAATAGAAAACAACATTATTAGCAGGAGTTTTTGCCTGCACAGTTCTGGTAACAATAGCAATTTCTCCACTACCCCTCCCCTCTCTCTATAATTCAGATAGAGCTGACCTCTTCCTACCTCTAGAAAAGAGTATGAGACCTATGATTGGCCAGTCAGAGTAACTCATCCTTTTGGCTACTCTGACTGGTTCAGGGATAGTCATGTGACCTAAGACAAGCCAATAAAAGCCAAGCCCAGGACTTTTGGAATAGCTATCAGAAAAAAACTCTTTCTGCATGTGCATAGCATGTTAAAGTTTGGTAACTATTTCCATCATACACAATTTCAGAAGGGGCCTTTCTTTTGTCATGCGGTGCCCAGTTTTTCTAGGCCTTTCCAACTTTATCTATGTTATCTGTGTTAACTTCACTGTCTGAGAGAAACTTTATCTATGTTAACTTCACTGTCTGAGAGAAACTTCAGCTGACACCACCTGTCTGGGTTTTGCCCTAACTCCCAATCATTGAGTGACTGCATTCTTAAAGTCTTGCCTCTTGAACTCAAAGCATCAGAAAATTATTTCAGAAACGTCACCATCATCATAGCACCATTCGTTAATTTAACATATTCTAATATTTTTAAATGTCACTAGTTTAGATGCAAGACAGAGATATTTTTAAAATTCATTAAGAACAACACAAAAAGGAAGTTCCACAAAGTAAATTAAATGCATAAGTGCTGATATTATTAGTGTTCAAAAAGTGTTGGAATAAGAAATATGAGTAAGTATAACTCACAAGGTGGATAAAAATATGAGTATTTTTCTGTAATCTGCTTTCCTGCCTCTCCAATTAACAGTGAATTTATTATGGTTTTCTACACGATGCTTTGGAATGTCAAGTCCTTTGGTCCTAGAACCTCAGGGAAGACAAACATTTTAGGTGATTTAAAAAAAACCACACATTTAGAAAATGATGTTCTTGAAAGCCTGTGGGAAGAAATTCACACCATTCTTTACAATTTCATCAGAGAAGATAAATAAATGTCTGCCAAATTAACTTTGCTCAGTCTCATAAATGGCAGGCAATACAGCAACAAATGCAAATACTAAAGCACGATTTGTTTTCTTTCAGTCACTTGATGGGAAAGATTTTGGTTTCTGCTACATGTATTGCAGGCTGCCAGAAAAGAGCTCAGTTTCTGGATGCAGCTAGCATAATATTCATCCCTAAGATGTATATAGTGAAGAGGTGGGAGGAGAAAAGGAAGGAGGGCAATGGTGATGACTCTACACTTGCCCCTGGCATCTCCTAATTACATGCCCTCATGACTTGAACTTGAAAGCCCAGTATACAAAAAGCACAGTTCTAAAGCTGAATGTTTGATCTCTATTCCAGCAACAAAGCTTGTTACCTAGATACAAGTGATCTAAACCAACATAAGCATGATTGTCACTGTTGGTTGTCTTATTTATACCAGTAGTACTGCTATGTAATAAACTACCCCAAACTTTAGTGGCTTAAAACAACAATCAAGAGTTATTTCTTAGGGACAGAAGACCTATATAGACATTTCTCCAAAGAAGATATACAGATTGCCAACAAACACATGAAAGAATGTTCAACATCACTAATCGTTAGAGAAATGCAAATCTAAACTACAATGAGGTATCACCTCACACCAGTCAGAATGGCCATCATCAAAAAATCTACAAACAATAAATGCTGGAGGGGGTGTGGAGAAAAGGGAACCCTCTTGCACTGTTGGTGGGAATGTAAATTGATACAGCCACTATGGAGAACAGTATGGAGGTTCCTTAAAAAACTAAAAATAGAACTACCATACGACCCAGCAATCCCACTACTGGGCATATACCCTGAGAAAGCCATCATTCAAAAAGAGTCACGTACCAAAATGTTCATTGCAGCTCTATTTACGATAGCCAGGACATGGAAGCAACCTAAGTGACCATCAACAGATGAGTGGATGAAGAAGATGAGGCACATATATACAATGGAATATTACTCAGCCATAAAAAGAAACGAAATTGAGTTATATGTAGTGAGGTGCATGGACCTAGAGACTGTCATACAGAGTGAAGTAAGTCAGAAAGAGAAAAATAAATACCATATGCTAACACATATATATGTAATCAAAAAAAAATGGTTCTGAAGAACCTGGGGGCAGGATAAGAATAAAGATGCAGATGTAGAGAATGGACTTGAGGACACAGGGAGTGGGAAGGGTAAGCTGGGAAGAAGTGAGAGAGTGGCATGGACATATATACACTACCAGACGTAAAATAGATAGCTAGTGGGAAGCAGCCGCATAGCACAGGGAGATCAGCTCGGTGGTTTATGACCACCTAGAGGGGTGGGATAGGGAGGGTGGGAGGGAGGGAGATGGAAGAGGGAAGAGATATGGGGACATATGTATATGTATAACTGATTCACTTTATTATAAAGCAGAAACTAACACACCATTGTAAAGCAATTATACACCAATAAAGATGTTTTTTAAAAAAAAGAATTATTTCTTATGCTTGAGAGTCAGCTGATCTAGGCTATAAGGCTACAGGTGGTTCTGCTGCAAAGTGTCGCCTATGGGCTATTCCAGGCATGTCCTTCTCATGGCATTGGCAGAGATGAAAGGGAGCAAATGGCAACAATGAGGCCTCTTAAAGTCTGAGCTTGGGCTTCACACGTTATCCTTTCTGTCTCATTTTATTGACCAAAGTAAGAAAGGAAGTCACATAACCAAACCAAGAGCCAAAGCTGGGGAAATATACTTTCTCTTTTGTTTAGGACCTTCAAAGTCACAGAGCAGAGAGCATGCAGAGAGAGGGAAAGGTGAAGAATCAGAGCTATTAATTCCATCTACCATATAAATATTGTTTTTTATATTTATTCATAGGTTTGTTTATTCATCCATTCATGGAATAAATATTTACCGAACACAAATCATGTATTGGACATAGGGAATCCAAAAGTGTAAGACAGAGAAGATCCCTGTCCTCATAGAGCTTGCATTTTCATTGAAAGGACGAACAACAAACAAACAAATGATTAAAGCAATTGGATATTGTTATATGTACTGTGAAGGAAATAAAGAACACTCTGATAGAGAATGATGGGATGACGGAAGAGGAAGAGCGGCTAATTTAGAAAAAGTAGTCAGGGAAGCGCACCCTCCCCCATTTATCTGCCTGATTTGCACTTGTGATCAAGTCATGAAAATCAACATTTAATGCCTGATGCACAACACTCTACTCAATGCCAGTCCTGAAATATACTGATTAGCGCAAGAGAATTAAAAGTAATAAAAGCCTCATGTCATGCCTTACATTTTACCATGTGTTTTCCCAACTATTGCATCATTTGAGTCTCATAGCATTTCTTGGCAATAGGTTAGGTAGGAATTAGATAGCAAAACATGGGTCAACTAGGACACTGTGATGCAGTGAAGAAAGAGTGGGTCCCAAGGACACTGAAATTTGCTCTCCAGGAGAAAAGGAAACTAGTAAGAACGAGATAAGGGATACAGGTTGAGGGGACTGAGAAGGTGGACAAGGGGTCTGAAAACTACTGACCCAAACACTTAGGTGTTGACATCTAGCTGCCCCTCCCACACAGAGCATTCTGAGAGCACAAGGCAATGTGTAGAAAGGATAGAAGAAGGATTTGCCAACTTCATATCAGCTCTTAATATCAAATTTTATGTTTTTCTTAAATTATAATGTAGTAATACAATTCTATTTTCTTTGCACATAGATGTGTGCAAAGGAAAGATGACTACCTGGTCTAACGAGATGAAATTCTTGGGTAGAATGCATAATGAATAAAGCAATGTAGATAGAAATATATCATTTTTTAATTGAAGTATAGTTGATTTACAATGTTGTGTTAGTTTCAAGTCTACAGCAAAGTGATTCAGTTATATATATGTATACATGTATACATTTTTTTCAGATTCTTTCCCATTATAGATTATTACAAGTTATTGAATATATTCCTTGTGCTATACAGTAGGTCCTTGTTGTTTATCTATTTTATATATAGTAGCGTGTATCTGTTAATCCCAAACTCCTCATTTATCCCCCCCCCAAAAATATATCATTTTCTTTCCAGATTAGGTAACAGAGGCTCATAAAAGTAAAATGAGAGACTCAAGGTCACCCAGAGCCTGGACCATGGGCTCCCTGCCTCTTCCATCTGGTTGATATTCATTCCACCAGAGATCTTAACTGGGTTATCAATGCAGTTTATGATTGGGGCTGAATATCCGTTTGTTTTAAAATCAGAAGTTTTCTTTTTTCTGGGAACTTTGTGTGGGCTTCATTATTGCATTTTTAACATATTCAAATTACAGTTTCCTTTTCTTCTTTGCCCTCTAAGAAGAGTAGGCAGAATTCAACTGATAATGACTTTTACTAAGACAAATTCTAGATTTATTGACCTGAGAAATAAATATTAATAGAGGTTAAATTGGGGTCAATTTTTACTCCAAGAGATGATAAATCTTGATATTTTTCCGTGGTTGGTCGGTCAATGTGTCCTCTGTGCCATCCACGCATGTCCCATCGTCAGGTTCTCCTGAGGAAAAGGCCAGCTGGCAGAAGAACGGGAGAGGAGCAATATGTCTCTCATCGGTACTCTGCCTCATAAAGTGCTTAAGACACGCAGATCTCATTTTAATTGCTTTTTTTTGCGGTACGCGGGCCTCTCACTGCTGTGGCCTCTCCCATTGCGGAGCACAGGCTCCGGACGCGCAGGCTCAGCGGCCATGGCTCACGGGCCCAGCCGCTCCGCGGCACGTGGGATCTTCCCGGACCGGGGCACGAACCCGCGTCCCCGGCCTCGGCAGGCGGACTCTCAACCACTGCGCCACCAGGGAAGCCCACGCAGATCTCATTTTAACCTGGCTGGTTATTACATGGCTTTCACCGTTCCCCAGGTCAAATGACGTGTCTAAAAAAATAAGGATTTCCTTGGTATTTCAGCAATCAATTTTAGGGTCTTCTTTAAACACACACACACACACACACACACACACACACACACACACACACACACACACACTTCTCATCCTCTCCAGACTATCCACCACAGTAAGAGAAAGGTATAGAACATATATAGTTAATCTGAGGATTTTACTGAAGGAATTTCAACTTGTTCATCCCCTAACATTCTGAAGACAAGATTCTTTCCCTTACTCAGTCCACCTGTTTCAGTGTTACCATTAAAAAGACGGTGATGGATATTTCATTCAACAAATATTGACTCCCTGGTATTTACTCCTAGGTCATACTTATACATCCAAGCACCATTTTAAAAGCTCTGTATGTATTAACTCATTTATTACTCACAACCCCCCCCATGAGGTAGGCACAATTATTATGCTGCATCTTATCCATCAGTTGAAGAAAATGAAGCATGAGGAAGTTAAATACTTTGTCCACGATCACACAGCCGAGATCTAAACCCTGGCAGTCAGATTGCAAATCTGTACTTGCTCCAATCACTTCCCATTTCATTACTTACAGTGCTGGGTACTGAGAGTACAGCAATGAATGAGACATCAAAAGTATGCCTGCTTATATTTTTATGTGTACTTTTATGCATTGAGAAATGATGGGAAGTTTATATAAAACCCAATAGAGATAGAGATACATACAGAGTTGTTATCTCTGGGCAATGGAATTTAGGTATTTTTCTTTTCCCTTGTCTTTTTTTCCTACACTTTGCACAATTTTGTTTGTAAGATAATATGGGCTGTCCAAGAAATATGCAAACAATTGTAAATAAGTTAGGAGGGCAAATGCATTGCAATTTAAATTGCCATTAAGTCCAAGAGGTATAGATGTGCTACAGATGTCCAAGGACTTGTAAGAAATGATGCTTTATTTAGAATGACTCTAAAGCCAGAGCAGAAAGTTTCCAGGACACAGTTCTATTATCAATTAGCAACATCTCTGAATAAGTTAGGAATGTATTCAGCTGCAAGTAATAGAAAACCTGATCCAATAGTAGTTTAGACAGAAGATTGTTTATATGTCTATCTACCATCTCTCTCTTTATTTGTGTTTCCATAACTAGAGGTCCAGAGGTAGGTAACAATTTGTGTTGGTTTAGAGGCTAAACAATATTGCCCACATTGATCTCAGGAAACCAGCTTTTTCTATCCATCTGAAGCTCTAACTTTCACATATCAGCTTTTAATTCTCATGCTTGTCATATCACATTGCAAGTTGGCTGTCTTGGATCTCAATATCATGTGCCATCAACAATGTCAACACATGATATTGACAGTTTGTATAGTTTTTTAGTCTTAGCCAGTCTAGTGGAGACATGCTGATATTTCATTATGGTTCTAATTTACATTTCTCTGATGTCCAATATGATTACATGTTATTTTATATACTCATTTGTGAATGCCTATTCAGGTCTTTGGCCCATTTTATGTTTTATTGAGTTGTCTTTTTCATATTGATATGTGGGTGTTCTGGATACAGATCCTCTGTTGAATATAATTTTGCCCTACCCTTCCACACTACACACGCAAGAAGTATAAAGAAACATATGTATTTATGTGTATGTTATTACATACTTATCCAAGCACATGACCTCATTTCACTTAGGATCTAGCAAAAAGTTTACATATTGAATAAACGTCTAGCTTTTTTCAATTAACATATGCATAAAATAATATAGGGACCATTTCTCTCATTCTTGCTTTCAATTGTTAAAACTTAGAGTTTGTGATGTATTTAAGAGGAATTAAACTAACCTAAAACGTTCTTAATTTATTATGAAATGAGTTTTGTATCTTTTACCATAAAAAGTAATGTGGGATTTGCGCCAGCTTCATATTTGGAATGATGCCTGACTCCAAGGATAACTCCCTCAGTGGGAGGAAACAATATTCTACTAACTGAAACTTCCATTATGTTATTGCTGATGTTTTGGAGATTAAAATCAGGGACAACTCAAAAAAGAGGTTGACATTTCTTCTTCCATCTCTAATAATTTGAGGCTTTGAAGTTAAGTGTAGTTGAATAGAAGATCTATGTGTGGCTGCTTTAGCACTTAGCCATGTATGGTAAGTATTAGTGAAGATACGTCCACACTAATGAGGATTGGATCTCTTTGTTTATTTCAAGCCCATTTGTCTTCTGAATAGACACATTGGTACATTGTATGTACACTCTGTGGTGGGCTCTCATCATCAGTCCATGGGTTATAAATGTGATGCATAAAAAATTTGGTATCCTGTAAAATAATAATACAAGTTTAATTCTCTTCTTTTCTATCAGACTCACTGGCACTACAATAAATTCCTATTTGGAGAGGGAATCCAAACAACCACAAATCTTGACTAATCCAAGTTTAAATAGGAATAGGGGAGTGCTTTATCCAACAATATGCAGAAGAGGGCCTCTAAGGTCATTTTTTTTCATTGCCTTCTGAATCATTCAAGGAAGCTCATAGTATGATTCAAGGCAGTTTTAGTATGCAGGTTTTATGAATTTCCTTTTTGTTTTGAAAATTGATTATTTATAATATATGTCAGGTACATATAAAATGTACATAAATCTCTCAGTTTACCAAAATATTAATTGACAGCTATTTCCTGAGCATCTACCATATGCTCAGAATGGTGCTGAACAGAGTAAAGAATATAAGAAAAGTATATTTAAGGAGAGCAATGGCATTAACATTCTTATTTGGAGGACAAAATAGTGAGCTTTGTGACACAGACTCCAAGTGCGATAGGAGTTCAACAAAGAGAACATTTGGTGAAGCAACTGGAGAAGGTGGGACTTAATCTGGGTCTTAAATCTGAGATGGATTTGAGATGAAAAAGTGGAAAAATGCCACATGGAAAGACCTCAAATTCAGTAGCTTAAAGGAGACAGAAATTTATTCTCTCACATAAAAGTCTTCAGAACAATGAATTATCTGAAAAGGATTAAGAAAATCCTGTTTACAATGTCATCACAAAGAATAAAATACTCAGAGATAAACTTAACCAAGAAGGTGAAAACTTGTACACTGAAAACATAACACTGTTGAAAGAAATTATGAAAGAAATTGCAGACACAAATAGATGGAAAGATATCTCATGTTCATGAATTGATGATTAATATTGTTAAAATTTCTATATTACCAAAGTTATCTACAGATTCAATGAAATCCCTATGAAAATCTCAATGGCATTTTCTACAGAGATAGAAAAAAACAATCCTAAAATTCATTTGGAAGCACAAAAGATCCTGAATAGCCAAAGCAATTTCAAGCAAGAAAAGCAAAGCTGGAGGCATCACATGTCCTGACTTTGAAGTATATTACAAAGCTACAGTAATCAAAACAGTATGATACTGGCATAAAAACAGACATGTGGACCAATGGAGAATAGAGATCCTGGAAATAAATCCACACATATACGGTCAACTGATCTTCCTCAAGAATGCCGAGAATATACAATGGAAAAAGGATAATCTCTTCAATAAATGGTATAGGGAAAGCTGGATATCCACAAGCAAAGAATGAAATTTAAAACTTATCACACACCATACACAAAAATCAACTCAAAATGGATTAGAGTTAAATGTAAGACCTGAAACCATAAAACTCCTAGAAGAAAACATAGGAAAAAAGATTCCTGATATTGGCCTTGGCAATGATTTCTTGGCTATGGCACCATAAGCACAAGTAACAAAAACAAAAATAGATAAGTGGGACTACATCAAACTAAAAAGCATCTACAAAGCAAAGGAACAATCAACAAAGTGAAAATGAAACTTATGGAATAGGAGAAAATATTTACAAACACTATATCTGATAAAATATTTAAGGAACTCCTACAGCTCAATGGCAAAAAGCAAATGAACCGGGGCTTCCCTGGTGGCGCAGTGGTTGAGAGTCCGCCTGCCGATGCAGGGGACACAAGTTTGTGCCCCAGTCCGGGAAGATCCCACATGCCACGGAGCGGCTGGGCCCGTGGGCCATGGCCGCTGAGCCTGAGCATCTGGAGCCTGTGCTCCACAATGGGAGAGGCCACAACAGTGAGAGGCCCCTGTACCACAAAAAAAAAAAAAAAAAAAAAAAAAAAAAAAGCAAATGACCCAATTTAAAAATGGGCAAAAGAGCTGAATAGACATTTCTCCAAAGAAGACATACAAATGGCCAACAGACATATGAAAAGGTGCTCAACATCTCTAATCATCAGGGCAATGCAAATCAAAGCCAGAGTAAGATATCACCTCACAGCTATTAGGATGGCTTAAAAAATATATATATAACAAATGTTAGTGACACTGTGGAATAAAGGGCATCCTTGTACACTACTGGTAGGAATGTAAATTGGTGTAAATATGGAAAACAGTATGAAGATTCCTCCAAAAATTAAAAATAAAACTACCATATGATCCAGCAATCCCACTTCTGGTTTATATCCAAAGAAACTGAAATCAGAATCTCAAAGAGATATCTGCACTCCCATGTTCACTGTAGCATTATTCACAATAGCCAAGATATGAAACAATCTAAATGTCCATCAACAGATGAATAAAGAGAATGTGGTATATGTAAACAATGGAATATTATTCAGCCTTAAAAAAGAAGGAAATTCTGCCATCTGTGACAACATGGATGAACCTAAAAGGCATTATGCTAAATGAAATAAGCTAGACCCAGAAGGACAAATACTACAGTACATGAGACAACTTTATATGATGAATCTAAATTAGTCAGAATCATAGAAACAGAGAGTTGAATGGTGGTGGCCAGAGGCTAGGGGGAGGGGGAAACAGGAAGGTAATAGACAAAAGATATTTACAAAGTTTCAGTTATATGAGATGAATAAATCCTAGCAACTTACTGTATAGCACAGTGCCCACAGTTTACAATTCTGTATCGTACACTTAAACATTTGCTAAGAGGGTAGATGTGTTAAACGTTCTTATCACAAAAATAATAAATAGGAGGACAGGGGAAACTTTTAGAGGTGATGGATAAGTCACAATTATGTCATAGATTGTGGTGATGGTTTCATGGTATATACTTACCTCCAAACTCATCAAGTTGTGTACATCAATTATGTACAGCTTTCTGTAAGTCAAAAAAATTTTTTAATAAAAATGTAGAGCCAATGTAAAAAAAAAGTGTTTCAAATAACTTGGATCTATAAATCTTCATTTTCAAATGTACATTTTATGAAGTATAAATACAGATGAAGTCTATCCAATGAAAATGTAGTGTCCTAATTGAGAGATGTGTAAGTAGAAGAACGTACTGGATTTTGAAAGCTTAGTATGAGGTAAAGATAAACTATCTCGTTAATAACTTTTAAATATATATTATTTATATATTTATATATATATATTATTTATATATTTATATATATTAATATATATATATTATTAAATATATATTTAAATATATATATTACATGTTGAGATGTTAGTATTTGGATATTTATGGTTAAACAAAATATGTTATTAAAAATTTTTTATGCCCTAAGGAGATCTCCATATCATGGGCAGCTCTCCCATCTCTCCACGCAGTCATTCAGAGGCCCAGGTTTCTGCCACCCTGTTGCTCTGCCATAACCTAGTGCCAAGCTTCTTCAAGTGTAGTCACTGGGAACTTGTTAGAAATGAGTCAGAAACTCTAGGTAGTGAGTCTAGCAGTTCCAGAGCTGAGATCCCAGAACACATTGCCCTTTAAGCTAGAGGGAGAAGAAGGAAACTGGTATTTCCTAAGGGGCTGTGTGGTGCAGTGGAAAAGGCATGGCTTTGAAGCTTGAGTTTAAATTTCAGCTCTGCCATCATCCTGTCCATAAGACCCATTGACATAGTTTTATTGTCAAGTTGCTATTCTCATCTCATATTTCAATTTATTTTTCACATTAAGTAAAGTAAGTAGTACAAGGTTAAACACATAATAAGAGCAAAACAAAAAGGCTATTCTCATTCAGTACCCACTAAGGGCCAGGCACTCTTGCTAGGTGTCTTACATCTTAACAATGATACTGCAATGATGATATGATCATATCTACTTTATGAATAATAAACCCAAAGCTGAGAGGTTAAGTATCTTGTCCATTATCACAGTATAAGAAGCAGGAATAAAACCTAGATCTGTCATGCTACAAATTGTATGCTTTTCCCATTATAGTTTCACTTTAGTGTTGTGTTTTGGAATTAATCCCTATGACTAAGACACGCAAACACCCTGGGCCGTTTTTGGCCTTTGGCCAACCACTGAACATAGGAACTGAACTCATTCCTCAAGGATTTTTTCCAAGGACTTGGGGGTCTGGATTCTGTATCCCAGCTACTTCACTTCACAGAGAAGTTTCTGGTGATGCTGTCTGCTTCCCGTCTCCAGGAAGAGCTGGCCATTTAAGCCACAGTATTTCTCAGGAGACCTCCCACCTCCAAATCCCATAAGCTTACCAAATTTCACTGGGTTCTGACTTCACAAAAGTTAAGTTCAAATAAAACTCGTAAGTCACCAAATATGAATAAAGTTCAGATCCTCACCTCGTGCTAAGCCAAAGCCAACCTATTTATATTCCTGTAGCTTTACACTAAATTCCAAATAAACTTGTAAGTGAAGTGATACATTTTAACAAGTATCAGCTTTACCCTGAGACCAGAAAACTCATACAAACTTATCCCTGTTGTTGGGGAACTCATGGAAATCTCCATATTGCCATGTGCTATTTTTATTTCAATCCCAGTGCTTAGCATATTGGATAATACTGAGTAGTCACAGCTGAATACAGAGTGTTGTCCCCTTTTACTAGGTGTCAGCAGTGATTATATCACTAAAGTTCCCTTGATGTGATCCCAGTCCAGCTCTTGCCTTTACCATTTAAGCAATCAGTCATTTTCAGGAAAAAACGACTAGTCACCCAAGCCAAGTGAAGGTGGTTGGCATTGGGCAAAGAGCCACGGCGGTGGGGGAGGGGAGAGTCTTGATTGTTTCACCATGTCCCCTGTGTCTAATCTTCTATTTCAAAAGCCCAAAGAATCACACTCATTCATGTCTAAGGGTCCTAAAGAGTGAGAAACTCGGGAATTCCCTGGCAGTCCAGTGGTGAGGACTCCGCACTTTCACTGCCAAGGGCCTGGGTTCAGACCCTGGTCTAGGAACTAAGGTCCCACCAGCAGCGCGGTACAGCCTAAAAAAAAAAAAGTGAGAAACCGCTTCATCCTCACTATAACATATAAACACAGTTGAGGTACACACCAGAACGCTAATTTGGTCCATGAGAATAATTCGTTCACCTATCTAACACATATTTATTAAATATCTACCTACTAAGAGCCAGACACCGTGCTGGGTAGTGGAGACACAACTGAAAACAGAGCAGACATTGTCATTATCTTCATGGAGATGATATACTTGTAGAAGGATATTCATCAAATAGTCGCACAAACAGAATTGTAACAAAGACATGGGCCACTACAGGAAGGTGGATGGAACAAAGAGACCCTAAAAATAGAGGGATATGGCCCAATCTGGCAAGTCACAGAAGGCTTCATTGAGGAAAGGACCCTAAAGAGAGAGAGAGAGAGAGAGAGAGAGAACATTCCAGGCAGAAGACTAACATTGCAAACCTTATTTTTAAAAGATCCCCAAACTTGGAAATTAGGCAAACATGGCTGCTGATCTTTTCAAGGTCATAATAGAATATTGTCTAAAAGGCTCACCTGAGGATTATTTAATTCTCTGGAACAGACTAGCAAACTTTTTCTGTGAAGGCCCAGACAGCAAATATTTTAAGCTTTATTTTGAGACTGGCTCATATATATTGTCTGTGACATATTCTTCTTTGTTTTTCAACCCATTAAAAATGTAAAAAAACATTCTTAGCTCTTAAGTTGTACAAACAAAAAAAAAGGCCATGAGCTTTATTTGGCCCACAGGCCATGGTTTGCCAACCCGTATTCTAGGAGAATCTACCTTTGTTTGCCATATTCTTTGCTATTGATTAGGGCCCCAGACTCTGGGAAGTTACAGTTAACTTGGAGATATTTTTGTCTGGGAGAGATGCAAATGATTTCTGCTCATAGGAAAATAGAACCCAGAGATTATGGTTTCCTTGCCTTAGAGTCCATTAACCACTTTTTAAAAGAGGTATTTTATTCAAGTAGAGTTGATTTCCAATGTTGTGTTAATTCCTGCTGTACAGCAAAGTGATTCAGTTATACATATATACACATTCTTTTTCATATTCTTTTCCCTTATGGTTTATCACAAGATATGGAATATAGTTCCCTGTGCTATACAGTGGGACCTTTTTGTTTATTTATTCTATATATAATAGCTCGCATCTGCTAATCCCAACCTCCCAATCCACCTCTCCCCAAGCCCCCATTAACTACTTTTGTAGCTAAACTAACAATCTTATTCCATCATTCTTTGGCCAGTACCTATAAAAACTCAGTTTCTCAAATGCTCTTTGAGCCAGTTTTACCATCTTATTAGTTCCTTCATTAAGGAGCTAAAGAAGTCTTTGCACCTGCTCATTCTGTATTTGCATGGGAGTCTTGATCATAACATTAAAAAAAAATTGCAGCTTGATTAGCCCCACAGAAATAAGGGGGATTGTTTTGCACAAGGAACCAATGAGGCTGGAGCAGAAAGGCCAAGAGGTGTGTGATATGGAGGTGAGGCTTCATGGATAGATAGTGGCCTGACCCTATAGGGCCCTGTTGACATGTTGAGAAAGTCTGTCTTTAACCTGAGCATAGAAGTTATTGAAGTATTCATTGTGTGCCTGTGTGTATGTGTTGTGTGGGCAGGGGACATGATAGCCATTCACATAGTTCACCCACAGTGTACAGAACAGATTGGAGGGGTCCAGACTACAGGTGAGTGAAGCTATCAGAAATCTACTGCAATAGCCCAGGCAAGACATGATGGCAAGTTGATAAAGGCTGGAGGATGAGGAAAATGATCAGATCTGAGACATATTTAAGGCTCTGTTTCTGGAGGGTTCACAAGAGAAAGCCTGTCAAGGACCCCTGGCCATTCCTTCAATCTAGTTGAGCTTAATGTGATCCAAATGTTTTGATTGATTTACCATGTAAAGTCACCATCACAGAGATAAAAACACTTCAAGTCCTATGGACAGCTCATTCCCTCTCTTTTTAAATCAATGTGTGGATAGGTATGGGAGCCATGTCATATTCAGAAGACTTCTTAGTGAGAAGAAGAGGAGGACTTTTCTGAATTTACCATGTATTGGCATCAGATTAAGACTGCCAGAGATTTTCAGTTTGTAGTAATGATTGTCATTCCAGAGGAGCTGAAAAGTCAAAATATCCAAAGTTTATCTCTGCTGAGTTTGTATGTCTCTGCAGCACTAAGTTACACTCAAGGACTCTCCTGTCCAAGCATTCACTTGGACAGGAGTAACATCCTGTCCAAGTGAATGCTGATCAATCTTGTAGGAGTAACATCCTCTTTCTTTAGATGTGCTAACATCCCCTTCAAGTTACCATCTCATTCTGCTGTTCTGGAAGCTTTTTTTGTCTCTTTCAGTTGACTTTGTCTATCTCTCCTCTGATTTTAGAATGTACTCTTACTTTCTTCATTTCCAGATCATTGGAGCTACCTAACTGTGGTCCCCACATCCTGTAGCATTTATTTCTAAGACTGTTCCAACTTACGTTGCCATCAGATCACACTGTGCACTCCATCCCTAATATCCTTAGCAAGTTATGGATGCCTCTAGTAAATAAAGCATATTTTAATGAATGAAGAGGTTAGTATTTCATAAAGCCAAGAAAAGTGTAAACCGACTTCCACTATCAACAGTTTAAAATCAATTTGGAGGCATTTGGAAAGCATTTTAAAGAGCAACTAGACATCAATAAAATTTAATTAATTGGTTCTATGGAGGCACATGTAAATTGGGTGTTAATTATGCTAGCAACGCTCTTCCATTAAAAATTAAGCTCATGATTAGTAACCGAGAAAAACAAGCCATCATTCTATAAACAAGTCTCATTTCCTTGTATTTGAGCCCAACCTTTTGGTAATTAAATCATAACTCTACATTTACTCAGATGAATTTGAGCCCTGATGGATGACTAGTGAGTTAGCCAAGTGATCTTCCCTTGGCTGTTCCATAAAAACAATTGATAACCACGGAGATAAGTTATGAGCAGTTGAGCTGCCCTTTAATACAGAACTATTGAATTATTGAAAGTTCTTTCCTGTCTAATTGACACCAAACAAAGGAATGGTTGGCAATTGCAAGAGGTACAGTGAAGATTAGTGATCATTTCAGAGCTGATGACATTTGAAGATGGAAGGTTTAGTATAACAGGTTACAAGCTGGAGAATCTGAGCCCTTTCTATAACCCTTCTCCTCTCCTCCCACCCCCAAGACGAAGTTCTTGCATTTGGAGGTAAAAACGCAGTGTTTCGTTTTGTTTTTTTTTTTTAGATGTCTTGTAGCTAGACTAGCACCCTTTGGTGTTTCCCAATTATTTTTCTTTTCCTTTTATTTGGTCATGCCACGCAGCTTGCAGGATATTAGTTCCCTGACCAGGGATTGAACCGGGACTACAGCAGTGAAAGCGCCTCGGGTCCTAACCACTGGACCACCAGGCAACTCCCTCCCCAATTAATTTTTCTGGACTCCTTGAGAGTTAAAATTTAATCTGGACCCAGAGCCAAGATCAACTCCAGTTGGCTTTCCTAATTGACAAAGAGTTAGAACTACATTTCAGAACTGGAAGTGGAATAAAATACTTGAGACACTTGACCCACACCACTTGGTTTTCTTTTTCCCAATAGATTTTTCCAAGGGAAATTGGGCCCATATGCTTCTGATACATCTTCTCAAGAACCATCAAGGTACTGTTTTATTAGAGCTATTTGATGGAGCATTTAATCTATTTCGATGAGCCCTTTGATGTCCGTTTTCTTAGTCATAGAAAATTGAGTTTGCAGAAAAGACAAAGATATGCCCTCTCATTCCCCACAACCAACAAGAAAAAAACCAAAAAAAAAAAAAAAAAAGGGAAATGCTTCAAAGACACAGACGTTAAGGAAACTGTTCAGGAGTTTTCTTAGCTGACTAAATTACAATGCCTTGATAAGGAAAGGAGACATCAGAAAAGCTTTAGCAATGGGATTCTGCCTTAGATTGCTTTTGAAGAGGATGTCCTCACTTTCATCTGAGGCTGGCCTTTTCAGTCTATTTCTCCTTTCCAAAATGCTATGGTGGAGGGTCAGATGATGGAGGAGACATTCACATGCATAGGAAAATGTTTAAGGAAGGAAGAAAGAGTTGTATCCGGATGACTTTGAACTTCTGCTTTTCACTATATTTTATTTCTAGAGGCTTTCCATGAGACCCAGCAAACCTTTTATCTTGGATTTGGAGAGACCCCAAAGGCCATCAAATTTGAATGTTGGCTATCACTTAATTTTATAACATATGCAGAAACCTATTTATGCTTCTGGGTAAAAACATGTTTGCATATATACATGTGTGTATGTTCCCATGTGGACATGCCACCAATCATCACACTTGGAGAAGAAAAAACATAAAACGGAAATGCTTCAAAGACACAGACGTTAAGGAAACTGTTCAGGAGTTTTCTTAGCTGACTAAATTACAATGCCTTGATAAGGAAAGGAGACATCAGAAAAGCTTTAGCAATGGGATTCTGCCTTAGATTGCTTTTGAAGAGGATGTCCTCACTTTCATCTGAGGCTGGCCTTTTCAGTCTATTTCTCCTTTCCAAAATGCTATGGTGGAGGGTCAGATGATGGAGGAGACATTCACATGCATAGGAAAATGTTTAAGGAAGGAAGAAAGAGTTGTATCCGGATGACTTTGAACTTCTGCTTTTCACTATATTTTATTTCTAGAGGCTTTCCATGAGACCCAGCAAACCTTTTATCTTGGATTTGGAGAGACCCCAAAGGCCATCAAATTTGAATGTTGGCTATCACTTAATTTTATAACATATGCAGAAACCTATTTATGCTTCTGGGTAAAAACATGTTTGCATATATACATGTGTGTATGTTCCCATGTGGACATGCCACCAATCATCACACTTGGAGAAGAAAAAACATACCCCTACCTGCCTTTGTTGTCCAACCCATCCCAGACATACTTTCTTCATCTGCTCAGGCAGATTCTGTTGACCTGTTGCTTAGAGAAACGTGCAAGCGTCAGAGCAAAAGATTTATGTAACTGTTGGTCAATCTGGAGACATAAAGACTATTTGTTGCCACCTTCTTTTAGCCCAAGTCTATTGTGTGAGCACCTCCTATGTGGCTGGTTTTGTGTTAACTGATGAGATGAGTGAGGAACCAAAGAAACTGGTTTCATCTTCTAGCAGCAAGAGTGGAAGGGAAAACAAAATGAGTGATTAATCCCATAATAGTCAGAAGATTGTCCAGGAATGTGTTTTAGCAAAATTATGAAAATGTATACAAATGAAAGGTCATAATCAATGTAGAAAAAAAATTTAAGGAGAAGACCAATAGATTAACCTGAAAATGTTACTAAAACAAGGCCATTATGAGGGTAAGATTAGGGAGATGCCTAGGGCATGACATTTAAAGAGGTGCTCACCCTCAGTCACCCACTCTGCACTTGCGGGACCCTGACAGTGAGTGTCTCCTTAAATTTTGTACCCTGGGTGCCTCACTCTCTTTACCCTAGTCCCATCGCTATACTTCAACTGTGACCCTTTGGCCTTTCCAAACTCCTCCCTAAAAGGACAGGATCAGTCACTCCCCCACTGAAAAATAAGAATTATAATGTTGGTTTTATGGCAGACACTGGCTAGTGATTCACCAGACTATTTCCTTTGTTCTCCTGGGCACCCAGGTGGATTGATTTCCCAGCATCCTTTGCAGTTGGATGCAGCCCAGTGTCTGAGTTCTGGCCATTGGAATGTGAGCAGAAGTGAATGCGTTACTTCCAGTCCTGGCCCATAAAATCACTTTCTGCAAATTTTTATTCTTACTCTCCCTCACCAATAAATGGAGAGGACTCTGAGGATATAGGGGAGGGAGGAGCCATGAGTGGGAAGGGGCCTGGGTCCCTGAATGACTGCATGGAGGAGAGCCCTGCCCCCAGCCCCACCCTCATGGGACTCTGATACAAGCAAGATGTGTACATTTATGTCTTAAGCCACAGGTATTGGACTATAGCTTGGTGCAAGCCATTAGTCTATCCTGACTAGCACCATATATGACTATTGACTAAACTTAGAGCTTAAAGTGGGAAATTCCATTTTTTCCAATGAGAACCAGCCTGACTTATTGTAGGCAGTACAGACATTTCTGTATAACATGATCTGAGGGGTCTTAGAAACCCCTCCCATGTCCCAAACATCTTCCACACTTGACTGCCACATCCACTGAGACCCCATAATTAGAGTTGTCACTTTGGAGTCAGGAACTGTGGGTATTAGAACACCTCTGAGGTCTGACATACCCTGTCCTTGCCTTCCTCTTATGGTTTATGAGAAGGTTAAATGATGTAATAAGCTGACAGTTCTTTGCGACCCATGAAGTCCACTTGGGGAGGGGGCTCTTCTCAACCTTTCCATCTAAGTTAACATATCAGCTTATTATTTTACAGATGAGAAAGGTGTGCTTGGAGATGGGGGCTATTAATAAAACCAGGAAGGCCCATTTATTGGAAGAGAAGAAGTTGAAGCACTACGATGCCTGAGACTCTCCATGTGCATAATCTGGTTTAATTCTTCCAACAGTTTTAGGAGGTGAGGGCAGCTAGCACCTACTTTTACAGTTGAAGAAACTGAGGCTTGGGAGAAGTTTGAGAAACTTTCCCAATAAATGCCCAGTCCAGGATTTAAACCCTGGATCTGAATCCAGAGTCTGCCTCTTTACCATCATGAGATGCTGAGGAATGACCTCAACTTTCCTAAGTTCAGCTACTTAGGAAGGGGAGTTAGAGAAAGGATGTGGAGAGGATGCGAAAAGGAAGGTCATCTGGGGGAGGAAAGAGGAAAAGAATATATCTGAAGACCAGACAGTGCCAAGTGAGGAAAAGTCCCGTGCTGCAAAACCAGAGCAAGAAAAGAGATCAGTCTTAGGGAATCTGGTCTGGTGTTGTCTCAGTTTCTGGGCAGCCTCTCTGCTGATCAGTTTCTCTCCCTCCCTCACGTTAGCTGTCCCAACCAAGGAGGGTAACCACGTGTCACCCCTTTCCACAGTTTCCTCTGCAGCTTGATGAGTCAGCCCCCCTGCTCCCCACGCCTGGGGATGCTTCACTTTTCCCCCCGCGGCTCCCGGTTCACATAGGGTAGACTTATAGCAGAGGGATGTCAATTTTGCTTGAACTACTCAGTCACCACTGACATTTCCTTAACCACCCGATGAACTTCTCCAGCCCGAAGTAGCAGCCACTTGTGCCCTTGAAAACTGAACAGAAATCAACCGTATTGATTTTCTACTATCAACGAGAAAAAAGCAATTGCTCTTTGCTGAGCACCTTCGTAATGCATTTCACACCACTTCTTCCTGCAGGCCACCACCTCCTCCCGCCATGGTGCTGGGGGAACCCCCTGCGGCTTTAGACTCTGTAGAATTAACCCTGGAGTGCCAGCACCATCTCGAGGCTTCCTGGCCCCTAGATAGCAACCTGCTCTCTGGAAGTTGGGATCACTTAGAAATCACTAAGGAATTCAGGCCTCAGGTCGGGGAAGTTGGGGGTGATAGGCTGCAGGAATCTCTGACAGTAAAATCATCTTTGAAAAGAGCACATCACTTCGCTTTATTAAAAGCATTAGTAACATCCGGATGGCTTTTTGAAGACACATAAGCGTGTATATACACTGAACAAATTGACTGATGAATCAGATCCTTTATTTAGTAAATTTTACCATGATTGCAGCCTTTCTGGCTTAGTCACGGCCCAAGATCCCATTGTGAGTTATGATTCCAAATCACCAGACCTTTCTTTCTTTCTTTTTTTTTCAACCTGTGTTATATCTCCGGCATGTCCTAATAGCTCTAGTTTTGATATTTCCAACACAGCAAAAAGGAAGTGTGAAGAGTCAAAAGAGATACAAAAACCTTGAACAAGCAAGCCTGACCCTCTGGGATGATTGTAGTGTCAAAATCGGTCAATATTTATGCCTAGCAACCTTGACAATATCCCTTTAATTAAAATCAATGGAGAAATAAAACATGCATTAGAATGCACTTGGGATCCCTCACCTCATGAGACAGAAAAGACTCTGATATTATGCACAGCGTGATTATGACCCACACATGTCCCTTTGCTTGGACGTTTGCATCTGGATCTCTTCTTTCAACGGTGTTTTTCATTGTGTGACACTGTTTTTTACTTTTGTTTTTGTTTTTCATTTGGTATACTTTCTTGAATATGTATTTAAAAAACGTCTCTTTAAAAGTCAGATAACGGGCTTCCCTGGTGGCGCAGTGGTTGAGAGTCCGCCCGCCGATGCAGGAAAAAAAAGTCAGGTAACATATTCATCAGGTCAAACTATAACCTAGACTTGAGGGGGGAAATTGAAAACACAGAGGAGGGGACCCCAGGGATGAGAAGATTGGTGTGGTTGGGGCAGCTCAGCCTCTAACCAGCCAGGTGACCTTGAGAGGGTCATAGGCAATTATCTTTGAGTCTCAGCTATCCCTTCTCTAAAATGAGAAGGAAACTTTCTCAGTTCTAAAAGGTTCTTTCCAGTTTTCTGTGAATATTCTATTAGACCAATGGTGTTCAAAATAATAGCCGCTACTGCTCATTGGACACTTCCCATGTAATCGTCACCACGAAACTGTGAGATTGGTTCCACTATTATTTTTCATTTTAGGGAAGAGGAAACTGAAGCTGGAGGGACGGAGTCATTCCCCAATGTCACCCAGCTGGTCAATGGCAGAAGTTGAGTGTGTCCAAGGTCGTGGGCTTCACCACTGTCCCACGCCGCCTCCTTTTTTTTTTTTTTTTTAATTTTATTGGAGTATAGTTGATTTACAATGTTGTGTTAGTTTCAGGTGTACAGCAAAGTGAATCAGTTATACATACACATGTAGTCATTCTTTTTCAGATTCTTTTCTCATATAAGTTATCACAGAATATTGAGTAGAGTTCCCTGTGCTACACAGTAGCTCCTTGTTGGTTATCACGTCCTTGAATCCATGGAAAGTGGAGAGGGCTTGGTCTCAGAGATGCCACCGGTTTGACCTCCACAGACTCTGAAGAGTCCTCTCCCTGCACTGATCAGCTGGTAGAGGTTCTTGTAGAGCTCACCCAGTTTGAGGTAGATTCACTTAACCTTAAGCCCCTTCCATTGATTCAGAGTTCACCAAATCTAGGCCAGTATAACTTCCTTATGCATCCAGATCTGATTTCAAAGACTCCCATGAAGGCAGGCTTAGCAATAACAGGTTAAGTTGGCCCAAGAATAGAAGGCAATTTAACACTGTCCTGTCTGGCCTGGCCAGGCAGATATTTGCGCGTTATAAAATCCAAGCGTCACAGAGGTATTTTTGTTTGTTTGCTTTTCTCATGCAGCTTGACTCCTCTCAGATTTCAGACGGCTGCCTCTCTGGGGCTGGCTGGATGACTGTCGTGTTGTTAAAAGCTTCCCTTCCTTATCTTGCTTCCTAATCTCCACCGAGGGATTTGAGAGCCCTCAGCACTGGTTTTTCCTCTTCAAGGACCTGCTAGAGCTGGACTAATTAATGGAAAGGGCCTGCAGATAAGTTCCTTCAAAAATTATGGAATGTCCTAATCAGACGGGCAAGCCAAGACTTGACCTCTGGGGCGAGGAGGGGTCACCCTCAAATAATACGATGAATTCAGCTATTTCTGTCATTTTTTGTTACTCCAAAAGGGTGAGAAGAGAGGTTAAAGTCCGTCCTAAAGGGTAAGAGGATGCCCATGTTTCTGCCGTGGAGGCGATCCGTTAAAGGACATTCTTCGTGTATTCCCCAAGTCTTCAAAATCCAGCCATGCTTTAAATGGTTCTTACTTTGTCAGTTTCTATTACTGGAGACTCATCACCAGTTCCCTCTGTCATGTGTTTCTCTGCCGCTGGCTCTGTGACTCAGCCTTTTTCTCTACCTTCATCATATTCACGGTTTTTTCCCCACCTAGTAGGTAACCCCCCTCCGCTAAATTCCTATTCATTTTTAAGAACTTAATTTAATCATAAGTATTTGAAATATATTTTTGTAAAGGTTGACCATTTTCTCCTTCAAGGAAGATGGCACGGACGTACTATCCCCAATTCCTCCTGACAGTACAACTAAAAAAACCTCAGCCATTATATATAAAACCAGCGTAAGAGGACTCTGAAAGATAGAAAGGAGAAGGCAGACTGGCTAGAGACTTTGGGACCCGGGGAACAACACAGTGATGAGTTCCCCGGGCTTTCTTGTTGCCTTTATACATCCCAGACTCGAAGCTGGAGAAGCTGGCACACTTGAGTCGTCAACGGTACAGATCAAACAAAATTGCTCTCTCTAGCCGAGGGATCAGGAAAGGGGCAGCCTATAAGACAGAAAAACTCTTAGAGAATAACCACTCTACTCGAGCCAAGCACTACAGAAGATAACAAACAAACAAACAAAACCAAAAAAAACAAAAGCAAAAAATAAAACGTGGTCCCACTCCACCCAGCAAAGGCCGAATAAGGAACTTAGGTGGCTGGAATGAGGCACCCCAATACTCCTGCAGGGGTGATGTCAGAGAATACCAAGCAGGGAGCCAGGACTTTCATCCTTGCCAGGGGGTAAGGAGCTGACCTCTCCCTGCCCCGCCACAACGTCAGTGGGGACCATATAGAGAACTTGAACTTGTTTCTTTACTCAGCAGTAAAGGAACACTCCCCTCTGGGATGGTATCAGAAGAGGCCTCGTGGAGAGTCAGGACTTTTCCTGCTGCATTGCTGCCGTAAGGAGGCCAACCTGCTCCAGTGCGATGTCAGCGGAGACCATGTGGGAAGCAGTACCAAGGCACTGTCACCCTCCCAGCCGTAGAGGCTATCAGCGGAGGTCTAGTAAAGAGCTGGAACTGCCACTCCCACCCGGTAGTCACTGGGAGTCCCCACGTACACACGCACGTATAGGCTCAGAGGTCAATGGGGGCTAAATGGAGAACCTGGACCCCTACCCTCATCTAACAATAACAAACCAGCATCCTGAAGGATGACAGATACAAAAGGTCATACACTGTATGATTCCGTTTGTATGAAATGTTCAGAATAGGCAAATCCATAGAGACAGAAAGCAGATTAGTGGTTACCAGGGGGTGGCAGAGGGGAGGAGAAGGGGGGCTGACTGCTAGTGGGTATGAGGTCTCATTTTGGAGTGATGAAAATGTTCTGAAACTAGGTGGTGGTAGAGGTTGCATAATCTTGTGAACATACTAAAAACTACTAAATTGTACGCTCTAAAACAGTGAGTTTTATGGTCTGTGAATTATATCTCAATAAAAAATTAAAAATTCGAGAAAACAATGAATCACACAGTTAAATGTAAAATCATTGGTCATTGGTGATGATTCAACCTCTGGTCTCTCTCCCCATCCTCGGGGTCAGGGGTTGGGACTGAAAATTCCAACCCTCTAATTACATGGTTGGTTCTCCTGGCAACCAGCCCCCACCCATCCTTAGGTGTGGTCCAACAGTCACCTCACGAACATAACAAGGGACACCTTGATCACTCTCATCACTTCGGAAATTCCAAGAATTTCAGGAGCTCTGTGCCAGAAATAGGGGCAAAGGCCAACTAAATATTTCTTATTATAAATCACAATATCACATAAAATAAGAGTGACAGCACCAAATACTAGTGAGCAAGCAGAAAAACGAAATCACTCATATAGTGGTGGTGGAAATGTGAAATGACTCTGAAAAACAGTTTGGTAGTTCCTTAAAAAAGCTAAACATGGGGCTTCCCTGGTCGTGCAGTGGTTGCGCGTCCGCCTGCCGATGCAGGGGAACCAGGTTCGCGCCCCGGTCTGGGAGGATCCCACATGCCGCGGAGCGGCTGGGCCCGTGAGCCATGGCCGCTGGGCCTGCGCGTCCGGAGCCTGTGCTCCGCAACGGGAGAGGCCGCACCAGAGGGAGGCCCGCGTACCACAAAAAAAAAAAAAAAAAAAAAAAAAGCGCTAAACATGCAAATATCATATGACCGGTAAGTACACTCCTGTACTTTTCCAAGATTAATAAATACTTATGTTCACACAAAAACCTGTACATAATGTTTATAGCAGCTTTATTCATAACATCCAAAACCCCAAAACAACCCAAATATACTTCACTGGGTGAATGGTTAAACAGACACTGATACATCCATACCATGGAATACTACTCAGCAATAAAAATGAGCTAGTAAAGATGCAGTCAACAACCTGGATGAATCTCTAGAGCATTATATTGAGTTAAAAAAAAAAAAGCCAGGGCTTCCCTGGTGGCGCAGTGGTTGCGCGTCCACCTGCCGATGCAGGGGAACCGGGTTCGCGCCCCGGTCTGGGAGGATCCCACATGCCGCGGAGCGGCTGGGCCCGTGAG